>NC_143055.1:127005530-127157045 GCF_052426305.1 Pelodiscus sinensis | reverse complement strand
GAAAGATTGGGGGAAGACAAGTTTCAGACTATACACATCAACTGTCTACACTTTTTTTTAAAAAAAACAAAAAGATGGACAAATGTGGGGGAATTAACAAAAGGGAGTGACGTGTCAGCGATAGCACAAAACTGATAAGCTATTCTGAGGTGTACCACAGGCCCATTCTATCATCCTTCTCTCATATGGTAGCACCTTACACTGTGCGTATCCCCACTGATTTCAGAGTGGCTACTGACAGAGTAAGGTGTTACTCAGCAAGAATAAGAGCAGCATAATTTATCACGATGTCCAGTTAAATAAAATTACTGTTTCTTCATATTTCATGTTGGACAGATAGCTGGGATTTCTTCAGGTAGAGAAATTTCATGTCAGACTGCAAAGATCGTGCCATGCAATGTTCTAATGGCATTATTAGACTCTAGCACAGCAATGGGCAACCTAGGCTAGTGAGTAGGCTGCATAAGTGGCCTTCCATCTCAGTGGGCCGCAAGATTGTTGTAACCAAGATGCTCTCTAGGGACAGGGTAGTCTTGCTAACGGCATTTGATGGGATGAAGAGGGAGTGCATGGCTGTCAGTGTAGTGTATAATCACGTCACATGCCCTTTATGTGTATCACTTTAGTAATACCGCTATGAAAAAAGCTCTGCAGATAGAAACAGGCGGGATCTGCCAACCTTGCGTGTGGACAACAGTAAACAAAATATCTTGTAGGCTACACAAAACTCTCAAAGGCCACATGCCACCCCTAGACTTCATGTTGCCCGCCACTGGTCTAGCATTAGTGTCTGGGGTCAGTAAGTATTAGGGATGTAAAATTCTGTGTAATCATTATGTTTAACTGGTTAACTGATTAAACGGGGGTAGGCAGGAGTGGTTCCCCCTCCCACCACAAATGGTGGCAAGTCCGCTGTGGATGGGGACTGCTCTGGCCTCTAATGGTTAACCAGTTAAACATTCATACTCCTAGCAAGTATTCTAGAAAGAGTTCTAGTATAGACAGTGCAGACAAATGCCCAGACCTTTATCAATCTTACTAACTTAATTGAAATTATAAATAGACTACAGGTAAGACAATTCACTCATGTCCCAGATGACACTAAAAAGTTTGATTTAGAGTTTTCACTGCTTAGCTAAATCCTTCCAGCAGTTAGTGCCTTTGCCAATTTTGTATTTTCCACATTTTAAAACCACTATGTCTTTCTGCTTTGAACAGAGCTACATTTAACCTGCCTATCTTTGCTTACTTGCAGCATGGCACTACATCTTGCCAGAGCATTTATGTGCCTTGTGTGGGCCCTTTGCTTTGACCTCTACCACTGCTGTTACACATTTGCTTTTATTTTTTATGGAAGAAAGCAGAAAGAATAGGTATTACAAGTTTTGGAGAAAAATAAGGAAGAGGCAATTTAGTGAAAAAAGTAATACTGTGCAATAAAAATCGAGGCAAACTGAAGCGTAAATGCGTATTACAGAATATTTAATAATACGAATGAGACATTATCAAATTGTTACCAAAATTACAGCTTGCATTTTCCCTAGGAAAAGCCCTGCATGTTTTTACTATCAGATTGTAAATCAATCTAAGCAGTAATTAGTGTATTTCTCACTAGGATATGATGAACAAGGCCCCTAGCTATAATGGGATTTGGCCCAATGTATACTGCTGTAAGCAAGCAGAGAATCTGGACTGAATATCTATTTTCAGTTGTGGCATTTGGTTTTAGTGTCAGCTTCCCCTACACATTATAAATGATGAACACACAGCTCTCAGGTTTTTCCTGGAGCACCTCTAACAAGGAAAAGTTGCAAACTGAACTTTGTGACTGACTCAAAGCAAGATGATGGGACCTCATACCCACACGTCCCTATATATACATACAAAAAGACTGCCATACCTTTGTTCATAAATGTGTAATGTAGTCAGGACAGGGCTTGCTGTGTCTGTATTGCATGATATATACTGTAGATTGATGCCACCAATACAACATTAGTACTGCAAGGATATGCCAGACTTGGTGACTAGAGCCGAGGTAGTTTAATTGCCCTATTGGAAAAAAAAAACAGATTGCCTGTTATTCTATTCAATATAATTACTGAAGTAGCAACTCTACTCTGGAGGTTGAAGCTCTAAGACATTTGATTAACTATTGATACACAGGCACGCACTTAAGAGAAAATACTGAATTTTCCAAGCCAGCTTTAAATGAAAAATAAATGCAAGTACATTAAGCGTATGCTCAGATTATGTATTTGTAAACCCCTCTGAAATTGAATCACACAAGGGCTTGTCTATGCTAGTGTTTTTAGCTACTGGTGTAAACCCCTATTTTATACTAGTACCCAACCTTACCCTGGAGTTTGTATCGGTGCAGCTATATGGATGGCTATAAACCCCAGTGCCCACAAGCAATTGCCAGATGCGTACAGATATGCAATGCACACAGACACACTGGATATTTGAGCCTGCATGATGCATATGTGCAAATAAAGGAGCATATCTAATTGGAAAATCTGGTGTTTAATACCCAGACCTATTAAAAAGTCAGTGAAGTGAGCTAAGTGAACCCCAATGATTTAGCCCAAGGCCTCGAGAAGCAGCTAGTCAGCATCCACTTTTTTGCTATCAGCCTCCTCAAAGGCCCAATTCAACTCCTATGGAAGCCAATATGGTCCTTTTGCTAATTTATTAATCAAATTGATAGGGGATCCTAGCACTCAGTACAACACTACACTCGGGAAGTTCTCACTGGTACAATTAAAATGCTTCCCAAAGTTGAATCTCTACCCAGTAATTTATTGCAAGTTTCAATAAATATACTTTTAATCTCTATTACAGTGGTATTATTATAATCATAGGGTTGCAACAGACCTCAGGAGGCCATTGAGTCCAACCCCCTGCTAAAAGCAGGACCAATCCCAACTAAATCATCCCAGCCAGGGCTTTGTCAAGCCAGGACTTGAAAACCTTTAGGAACAGAGATTCTACCACCACCCTAGGTAACCCATTCTGGTGCTTCACCACCCTCCTAGTGAAATAATTTTTCCTAATATCCAATCTAACCGTCCCCACTGTAACTTGAGACCACTGCTCCTCGTTCTATCATCTGTCACAACTGAGAACAGCCTCTCCATCCTTTCTGGAACCCTCCTATTCTCTGCAATAAATGCCACATACTCCCTTTAATGAAATGGTATGCCATTTAGCCACATCCAAGATCTTTTCTGGGTTAGTTAACCTCTCTGGCTGTGTCTAGACTGGACAGTTTTTCCGGAAAATCAGCCGCTTTTCCGGAAAAACTTGCCAGCTGTCTACACTGGCCGCTTGAATTTCCGCAAAAGCACTGACTTCCCATTGTAAGAAATCAGTGCTTCTTGCGGAAATACTATTCTGCTCCTGTTCAGGTAAAAGTCCCTTTTGCGCAAAGCTTTTGCACAAAGGGGCCAGTGTAGACAGCTCAGATTTGTTTTCTGCAAAAAAGCCCCAATAGTGAAAATGGCGATCGGGGCTTTTTTGCGAAAAAGCGTGTCTAGGTTGGCACGGACGCTTTTCCGCAAAAAGTGCTTTTGCGGAAAAGCGTCCGTGCCAATCTAGATGCTCTGTTCCGAAAATGCTTTTAACGGAAAACTTTTCCGTTAAAAGCATTGCCAGAAAATCATGCCAATCTAGACGCAGCCTCTATGTAAAAATCCACAACACTATCTTCCTTTAAATATCTCTCCTCCTGTGATGTCAACAAAACACACAATGTTGAGTAGACAATTGGTGTGCTGTGACTGCTGCTCAGTATACTAATCTCACTTGCCTTACTAGTTTTGTGCGCTCCTGTCAACAGTTTCATAGCCATCCATTTTGTGTTATACTCTAAGGCTGTGTCTACATTAGCATAAAAACATGCTGCCTGTCTACACTGGCGGTGAGTTCTTGTGCAAGAACAATGACGTTCTAATGTATGAAATCAGTGCTTCTTGCGCAAGAACTATGATGCTCCCGCTCAGGAATAAGCCCTCTTGTGCAACTGTTCTTGCGCAAGAGGCCAGTGTAGACAGGCAACATGAATTTCTTGTGCAAGAAAGCCTGATGGCTAAAATTGCCATTGGCGCTTTTTTGAGCAAGAGAGCGTCTACACTGGCACAGATGCTCTTGCGCAAAAGCACATGCCAGTGTTGACGCTCTCTTGCGCAAATACTTTAGCGCAAGAGCATGCCAATGTAGACGTAGCCTTATAGCAAGCTTTTGAGGTAGGAACCTACTGTCTATTATTTATGGACAGTAGTAACAACTGAACCCCAATGCTGATTGGGAATTGTGATGGTGTATGTGCTTCCCATAGGTAATGGTAATTAACTGGAGCCAGACAGCAATTAGTGCACTTGGCTGCAGCTGGAAGATGGGCCAGGCCCAAGTGATGAGGAAGCACAGCTGGTAGGCCCAGAGAAGCAAACATACAGTATGCAAGGGCTGTGAAAGAGGGCCAGAGGAAAAGCCCATGTACAAAGTCTAGCAGGGCAGCTGAGGGGCTAGTTCATAGTTGCTTGCCACAAGATCTCTGGACTGGAACCCAAAAGAGGTGGAAGATGTGGTAAGGATGTTAAACAAGTAATTTACTAGTCAAGTAGTTGATGGAAATTCCATCGACTACTGGACTAGTTGATAGGCACTTCCACATTCCTCCTTTGAAATGTACAAGAGCCCCAGTAGTACATTTACTGGGGCTCTTGTACATTTCAAAGGAGGAATGTGGAACTCCATGTGCAGCTGGGTTGGACTGGCCCTGGGCTGCATGCAGTGTGCCAGCTTTGAAATGTACAAAAGTCCCCAGTGGGGGCTCTTGTTCATTTCAAAGCATAAGTGCCCTCATGGAGCCTAGGGTCAGTGGGGGGACTCTGAGTCCCCCACTGACTTTGGGCTCCATGCTGCACTGTCACTTAGAAATGCTACATGGAGCCCAAGGTCAGCTGGGGATTCCTGGGCTCCTTGCGGCATTTCCATGGAATTTGGAGTCAGCTGGGGGAGTCCCCAGCTGATCCTGGGCTCTGCACACTTTGAAATTCTGAGCAGATCCCAGGATCAGCTGGGGACTCCCCAGCCGACTCCAGGTTCCGTGGAAACGCCGCAAGGAGCCTGGGGTCAGCTAGGGAGTCCCCACCTGACCCCAGGCTCTGTATGGTGCTGCCGCTTTGAAATGACACCACGGTGTTTGTGGCAGCACTGCACACTCCGTGCAGTGCTGCCGCTTTGAAGTACCCTCCCACACCTTTGCTGCCTTGGATAGAGGCAGTAAGGGGGGAGGGGAATTGACTAGTCTTCAACATCCTTAGGTTGTGGGTTCCCCTACCAGTCCACCAGCAAAGGTGGTATGAAAACACCCTGACACAAAAAGAACTATTATTTGGAGCTGAGGGTGATCATCACTCAGGAAAAAAAAACAAGCTCTGGAGCTATGATTTTCCAAGGAGCATAAGCAAATTAACCTTCCAAATCCTATTTCATTTTTTTATGAGAATAATCATTAATCTCCAGCCACAACTGGATGAAATGCTGAGTGAGTGCAATACTCAGAAATCATATAATACGGGTGAGTTTCAAGCTCCTTTGGAGGTTAAATTGAAATTGCTGGGATACTGACTCTTTAGACGATATATCTGTATTTTTCCAGTTTTATACAAGCATTCTGATTTTTCCCTTTTAGCATGTCTTGCTGCTAGATTGATTTAGCTGAATTCCTGCAAACTCAGAAGTTACTAGCATGAATGCAGCAGATGCATACTGTGGCAAGCGCCCCTCTTCCCCAAGCCACCACTGGGTAGGCCTCTTCCTCCTAGCCTCAGGGGTTGGGAGTTTTGCAGCAGGTCTCAATGGTAGGGAGCCTGGCCACATGCCTTCAGGCTCCCTCCCTAGCTGCCTTTACCTAGTGCTGTTCTAGATTGTTCTCTCCAATTTCTTCCTCTCTGTCTCTCCACCACCTTCCTTTCATCCTCTCACACTCCCCTCCCAGCCTCCAGCTGCTGAGGCTTTTAAAGGCCAGCAGAGAAGTCAGCTGGCCCCAATTTGCCTGAGCTAGCTCCCTCCCAGATGCATCTAATTGGGCTGCAGTTCTCTGGCTCCCTGGCCTGACCCACAATACAGACAACAGAGATGTGCTGCTTTTTTGTTAATGAAAATTCAGAACACACAAAGGATTCTGGAAGGGCATCTAATGAAAGTATAACCACCTAAGTAGAATGCAAAAGATAATTGTACCTGGGAAGTATCTTTCTGGAACTTTGGAAATGTAAAAGAGAAAAGCTACAGCAGCAATCAAGTACATCACAATTACCCGGGGAGCAAACTCCTGCAAAGGAAAATGAAGCTTTAATGCTTAGTATTAAATGTTAACAAGTACACGTTATCTGTCTAGCAAGTGCACTGCATACCCTGTAAGGACTGAGCTTTAATCTTATTACTTTGTTTCCATGAATGTTGAACAGACCTCAGACAAATAGGAAGTATCAAATCCTGAGGCAGAAGAGGTTAAAGTTTAGCCCCCATGATTGTGCTTGAAAAAAATCCCCCCTCTGTATTCTGTGCAAAAGTGAAATTCCACAAGAGATTTTTTTTTTTAATACATTCACATAGTAGCTAAGAACAGATTTGCTCAGGCTGGTCCCTACAACCAGTATTCCCTCTCAGCTGCACTGCAGCACAGCAGGGCTACGTCTACACTGGCCCCATAAAACGGAATAGTCACGCAAAGCAGGTAAGTCAGAATAGGGAAATCCACGAGGGATTTAAATATCCCCCGCGGATTTAAATAAACATGGCCGCCACTTTTTTTCCGGGTTGGGGAAAAGCCGGAAAAAAGCATCTAGACTGGCGCGATCCTCCAGAATAAAGCCCTATTCCGGAGGATCTCTTATTCCTACTTTGAAGTATTCCTTTCGAGTAGGAATAAGAGATCCTCCGGAAAAGGGCTTTATTCCGGAGGATTGCGCCAGTCTAGACGCTTTTTTCCGGCTTTTCCCCAAGCCGGAAAAAAAGCGGCGGACATCTTTATTTAAATCCACGGGGGATATTTAAATCCCTCGCGGATTTCCCTATTCTGACTTACCTGCTTTGCGTGACTATTCCGTTTTATGGGGCCAGTGTAGACGTAGCCCTTCACAGGTGATTCATTGGCTCTGCCCAGACTGGGCTCTATGCATGGAGCTGGCTGACTGAGCAAGGTGTATTAATCACCTGTGAAGCTGTGCGGCCACACAGCTTAGAGGGAACACTGCCCACAGGGCTACACTGAAGCATTTCCCTGAGTAAGAATGCACTGAAAATGCTTTACTAATGGCTCAATCAATACTCTGTAAGTTCCTTTTGGAAGTAGTGGGGGAACAACATTACTAAATCAGCTTAGAATCTTTGACCTTGAGGCATAATTTACCACGAGATCTCACAAGGCTACTAAGGTGTGGGAAGTGGCATAGACTGGGCCACTGCTTCCCACAGCTCCCATTGGCCGGGAACAGTGATCCACAGCCAACAGGAGCTGCGAATGGCTGTGCCAGCAACCATGCAGGTAAATAAAGCATTGACCACTTACCGGGGTTAACCCTGGCAAACCACGTCTAGCCTATGGGCTGTTTATTACCCATCGCAACCTAAAGTCCATTAAAGTGCCAGTACAAGAACCTGCAGAGATTAGCATCAAGGTAGGGTGTCATCAGTGTCTAGTTAATTATATAACTGTTACAACTACTGTTTTACCCTAAGACAGGAATGTTTCTCCCTCTGCTATACCGTTTGCTTCTCAGGGTTGGGTAACCTTTAACAATAGGCTACTTTTCTAGCCAGTTGATGACTACAAACATTATGAAATTATTGAAGTATGAATAACCTATGGGTTACTTAAAAGGCAAAGTTAAGTGTGTATTTATAAGGCTCACTTCTGGCTTTGCCACAAACTGCAAGTCAGATTCTGCTCCAGGAGAAGACTAGAGTCAGAATCTGGCCGCTACCTCCCACCAATTTCAGGGGTGGGAAAGCAAGAGGATTCTGCACCTTATCTAGACTAGCAGCGAGGAGTCCTCTGGCACCTTATAGACTAACTGAAGTGTAGGAGCATAAGCTTTCGTGGGCAAAGACCCACTTCGTCAGATGCATGTGGTGGAAATTTCCAGAGGCAGGTATAAATATGCAGGCCAGAATCAGGCTGGAGATGACGAGGGGGATCCAATCAAGGAGGATAAGGCCCACTTCTAGTAGCTGATCTGGAGGTGTGAATTCCAAGAGAGGAGAAGCTGCTTTTGTAGTTAGCGAGCCATTCACAGTCTTTGTTTAATCCTGAGTTGACTGTGTCAAACTTGAAGATGAACTGTAGCTCAGCAGTTTCTCTCTGAAGTCTGGTCCTGAAGTGTTTTTGCTGCAGGATGGCTACCTTTAGATCTGCAATTGTGTGTCCAGGGTGATTGAAGTGTTCCCCTACAGGTTTTTGTATGTTGCCATTCCTAATATCTGATTTGTGTCCATTGATTCTTTTATGTAGGGACTGTCCAGTTTGGCCGATGTATATAGCAGTGGAGCATTGTTGGCACATGATGGCATATATTACTATAAGGTGCCACAGGACTCCTTGCCGCTTTTGCAGATTCAGACTAACACGGCTACCCCTCTGATACTTACCTAGACTACTATTTCCTACTATGCGGACTTGACTCTGCACACCCCAACCATCTTGAGGCAGGCAACACACTGACTTCACACAGGTTGTTGCATCCTAGAAGTGTGTCCTCTAGGGTCACAGTTGTGCTATATTATATTTACTTTTCTCATGAGGCAGGTGTAAGTAGTGTGTTGTAAACCAAATTTAATAGATACATTTTGTTTTTAGTTTCCCATCCAGAACGTTGAATATTCAGCTCAGCATTAGCTAAAGCCACTTAGAAGCATGAAACAAATAGTCTTTATTACAAATAGGGGGAGGAAGAGGAGCAGAGGAACCTTGTCTGCTTCTCAGCTTACCTGCACAATAGATGCACTGACTCCTCCATTGAGCCAAACCCAGTGGATAGTAGGAATGACTCCGTAGCCAGAGACAGAGCAAAAGATGACGGAGCGCAGTCTGTGCCACTGTTGAGTGAGGTAGCTGGGATGAATCTGAGCAAAGAATACTGCAAGGATCATAGCAAGCACAGTGATCAAGTATATCTGGCGCCAGTACTGGAAAAAGGAGAAAAAGTCTTTGTTTTTTTCTGCTTTGGTGGGCATGAAGGTAGCACCAGTGGTAGAAAATGTACAAAGTTAAACTGAAATCAAATGTAGCAAAGGCTAACTGTTGTTTCTTCCATACACTTTTCAACATATTGTAAATTACAAAAACTCTTGCATGCCCTAAAATGCATCAAGTTTGCTCCTGCACTAGTTTAACTGGCTAGAACTGGTTCTATTGCCAGATTCAGACACATTACATAATGTATGATCAATGCAGCAAACTACTAAGTTGCACAAGCCTACCCTGGATAAGCCAACATAAGGGTTTGGTGGGAAACTACTTTCCCCTTTCTTACACACATACAGATGGAGGATCAAGAGAAGATAGGCTCCAGAGTCCAGACCATCCTAAACACCACTACTCTGAAAGGTCCCTAGGGAAGCAGTAATTTCCCCCAAACTCCTGCCTGTGTAAACATTTTAGAAAGGAGAGGAGTGATTACTAGGCTAATTTCTCAATCATTCTCCTTTCTTTTCTCTTGCCTAATCCCAGCTCCTGTCCTTGCCCCACCCTTAGGCACTTCCTGCCTTCTGGATCCTGGCCTGTTCCAAACCACTGTTCCTTTTCAACAAAGCGATTTGAGGTTACCCGATGAGCTGCAAAAAAAAAAACCCCAGTGCCTTTGGGGAGAGGTGTATCCAGGATGCCTTCCAAAAAGTAGGGATGTTAAATACTGTATAATTGAATAGTTGGGTAACTGTATGAAATCTTAGCGGTTACATGACTATTTGACAGTCCTCGGGGGTGCAGCCAGCAGCCAGTATGCTCCCAGCTCCACTTCCGGAGAACTCCCTGATAGAGGCAGCAGTGCGGGATGGCAGCAGCCTCTGCCCGCAGGGAGCAGCCTCTGTCCAGGTCCACCGCAGACGAAGGCTGCTCTGTAGGATGCAGAGCAACCTCTGTCCCTGGAGACAGACAGAGGCCCACTGCAGACAGAGGCTGTTTTGAGGCAGCCTCTCCTGCCCTCTCCCTGTGCTGCTGACTCTGAAAGAGGCAGCAGTATGGAGAAAGGAGGAAGCAGGTAGCACCATGGAGCTGGTGCTGGGGGAGAAATGGCTTCTAAGCCAGCTCCCTGCAGTACCAGCTCCTGCCTGCTTCCCCTCCCCCCATTGTCTCTCTAGAAAGCAGCAAGGGGGAAAGCAGGCAGGTCCATGGAGCTGCCACACAAGAGGAGCCTGCATGAAGGCCGGTTCCCCATGTGTACTGGTCGCAGCCCATCTGCCTCACTCTCCATACTGCTGCCTCTTTATCAGGGGCAGCAGTGGGATGGATCCAGTGCTTGTGGGAGCTGGCTTTTAAGTAATCTTTTCCCAGGCACCGGCTCATGCTCCCCTCCTCACCTTGCTGTCTCTGATACAGAGGCAGCCGAGTGAGGAGGGGAAATGCGTGTAGTTGATAAGATTAACCAATAAGCCCAGGATTATTTGTTAATCATGCACTCATCTACACAATGACATTCCTACCAAACCCCCTGCTTTTATTTCCAATAAGAACCAGCAATTTGGGGCAGAAAGGAAACTAACCATGTTTTTGCCACACGTAAGCCAGCCAGTAAGTTCAAATAACGCGGCTCAGCTAGGAGGCCAGTAATGCTGAATTGTTTTGAATTATGTGCTCATGTCTGAGCCAACTTGATGTGTTCAACAATTCTGGAAGCAATAAAACCCAGGTTTTAATGATCTTCTATAGCAGATCGTTCAACTAATTATTTTTCATGGGAAAGGTTTACTGAAGTTTGAAAGAACTGCAGTTCCCATTACTACTCAGTTGATTCTGCTCTGCTTGCATGTTGTGCAACTAACTTCTTGCCTGGAGTACGAGAAACCAGCTGGATAAGGCCAGACAGGTCAGAATCATAGAACACTTGAACTGGAAGGAACCTCGAGAGATCATCAAGTCTAGTCCCATGCCCTCATGGCAGGACCAAGTGCTGTCTAGATCCTTCCTGACAGGTGTCTGTCTAACCTGCTCTTAAATATCTCCAGTGATAGAGATTCCACAACCCCCCTAAGTAATTTATTCCAGTGTTTAACCACTCTGGTAAGGTAGGAAGTTTTTCCTGATGTCCAACCTAAACCTCCCTTGCTGCAGTTTAAGCCCATTGCTTCTTGTCCTATCATCAGAGGCCACGGAGAACAATTTTTCTCCCTCCTCCTCATAACACCCTTTTAGATTCTTGAAAACCACTGTCATGTCCCCTCTGTCTTCTCTTTTCTAAACTAAACAAGCCCAGTTCTTTCAGTCTTCCCTTATAGGTCGTTTTCTAGACCTTTAATCATCTTTGCTGCTCTTCTCTGGACCTTCTCCAATTTCTCCACATTTGTCTTGAAATGTGGTGCCAAGATCTGGACCCAATACTCCAATTGAGGCCTAATCAGCACAGAGTAGAGCGGATGAATGACTTCTTGTGTCTTTGCTCACAACACTCCTGTTAATGCATCCCAGAATCACGTCTGCATCACATCAGATATGAAATGTTCACTTTTCTGCATAAGAAGCACATTAAAACTTACATTATTACAGTAAAATGCATAAAACACTCCTGATACGTAGCAGCCCAGGATCCCAATGGAAATTCCTGCGTAATCTAATGCCATCCATCGGCGGCTAGTCTTCTCTGAACGATGACAGCAGAAAAGATGATATCCTACTGAGCAAAGCATACAGACCTATACAAATATTCAAACAAATCCATGTTAATTTCTTTAAAGTCTAGTGGATAGCTACATAAAAATCAAAGCAGAAAAAGCATCAGGCTCAGTCTATGAAACTGTCAGCACAGAAATAATCTTCTGATGCTGTTATATATTTCACACTACTGACGAGTGTCAGGAAATCACATTGCCTACCAATGATGAAACAGCCAGCTGAGACCAAACCAAGCTGGTTGGAGAAGGGTCAACAGACGTTAAGGAAAAATCCTGCCCAACACAAAAGGCCTGAGTGGCAGTCCAATCAACGTGAAGTAAGGAAGCAGGAAGATATGTAAGTCAGCAGGGTAAGTGTGCAGGAGCTCCTTGTGCTTCAGTACAGATAGGTGGTTTGGGTGAGCACCTGCTGGATCCATTGGCCAAACTACCACATGTAGAGATGAGGAGGGAAAAGAGGTGGGCCCACTGCAACACCTGGAGTAAAGCAGCGCTACTGCTATTTTTCAGTTTGGAGAAAGAGGATTTCATCACCCCAGATGTATTCAATGTGCGGTTCATTTATGCTGGTACCAGGATTTGTCCCTTCCGTTTGTTCTTTTAAAAAGAATCAGTCTGGCTTTCTTAAGTGGTCTTCAACAGCCATGGTTTGAAAAATTTAACAAGTCATCTACGACGTAGGGTGTGTCTAGACTACATCCCTCTTTCAACAGAGGGATGTAAATTAGACACTTCGAAATTGCAAATGAAGCTAGGATTTGAATTTCTCACGCTTCATTTGCATATTTGTCATGGCGCTCTTTTGAAAAAGCACTCTTTCGCAAGAAACTGCCGTTTAGATGCGGATCTTTTGAAAATAGAAGACTTGTTCAAAAGATCCTGTAAACCTCATTTTTTGAGGAGTACAGGATCTTTAGAAAAAGGGTTTTATTTTTGAAAGATCCCCATCTAAACTGCCATTTTTCTATCACAGCCCCATTTCGGGAAAAACCTGTGGCCGCCATTATGCAAATGAAGCATGGGAAATTCAAATCCCGGCTTCATTTGCAATTTCGAAATGTCTAATTTACATCCCTCTGTCTAAAGAGGGATGTAGTCTAAACACACCCATAGTGACTTCCTCCTTGTTGATATTTCTAACAGGGTAAATGGACACCGCCTTTCCTAATTACCCAGTTCAAACTCTGGCTGATGGGAAGAGCAAGAGAACACTAGCCTCTCTTCACTCTTTGCTCATGTGGGGAGCCCATATTTCATAATGACTTTGGCAAGTGAGTGACTGATACATTTGACTCTGCTGGGAAGGAAAGGGTATGTGAGTGTGCGTCTGTGGCACATCTTAGTCCACACACCTTTCCTTCGGGCTGGTGAGGAAAAATCTTTCATCCACACCTAAGAGGAGTTTGTGTCTATGCCCATCTGATAGAACAGAGTGAAATTAAATAGAATCCGACTGGTTTCATTGGTGTTGATCTCTCTTACTTTGGGATAGCATTTGCCAAACTAGATCACATGTATCATCAATAGTCTGTGACCCTTTACGTGTAATCTGCAGCATGAAACATTGACAAGTAAGTAGCAAAGGATCAGGCATCCATGGAAAAATCTCTCAATTCAGCAATTGTCCATAATTTTCATTTGCCAAAACACTGTGAGGGAAACAGTAAAAATGACCATTCCTTTACACTTCACTGTTACTACAGCAACTGGATAGGTTGCTTTCTATTCCTCACATATCATTAGCTATCCATCACTGCAGAGAGTTCATATTAAATTCCTCAAACTTGCACACTCCCTCACAAGGACAGAGGCTCAAACAGATTCCAACTTTTATCTGATTCTCAGAATACTGTGCGCTCAAGCATTAGTGGGGGTTCAAAGGGTATGTAACATTTCATATCCTATATGCTTCAAAACAGGATAGATACACTTAAGGTTGGAGTGACAGTCCTGAGTTTCAACCTTGAATTACCAGCACACATGAAAAATCATTTCAGTTTAAAATCTTATCTCCTTGAGGTGCATAGATTGTTGTGTGGAAAAAAATCTTCCCTCTCTCAAGGAGTTTTCTATATTCCTCATGTTCCTCTTTTTAAAAAAAGTTATTGAAGCTTACATATAGTCAAGAGAGATTGCTGTTGAGAAATGTAGAGTATATAGCACTGGAATGCTACATTAACAGTTCCTGCTGGACTGGGAAGCAATGGACTGGGAATTAAGCTAGGAAACATTCTATTGGCCATTATTCAATAACAGTCAAAAAACAATCCAAACAAGTGAAATTTAATTATTTAGGAACCTCAATCCAAGAGGGGCTGAAGATGCTCGATACTTTTCAGGACATGGTTCCCCCATTCCTTATTACAATTCTATCAGCGATTTAGCTGCTCTGCATGTTAGATCAAAGCTGAAAGACCTTCCAGTATGCTTGTAAGTGCTGCTGGAAGATCTTCCAGTGTACTTGTAAATGCCACTGAACAATAGATTAAATAAATTACTTACTTTCCCAACAACTTTGAACACAGCTAGAGGGAAAAATTTAGCAGCCATCTGTGCTTCATACTATATCAGACCATGTAGGTGGAAAATATTTGGACAACTATACTTCTTAATCAAATGACTACAGTTTAAATCCATATTTTTCCCTAGCCTGGTTGAAATCAAGTAGTGGTTTGGCATACTGTGTAGCCAAGTACTATTACTAAACCTCTGCGTGGATATATTTTGAAGCATAGGTGATAAAACTGCTGAAGGTTTAATACTTTCTCAAATATAGGTTTTTTAGAGACTAATTTTTTTACCCCAAATCCAGACGTACTGGTAGTTTGATAGTTCTGCTGTTCTTCCATAAAAGAACTACATATTTAACATTTCCCTATGCACACAGATTTTTTTTTCTCTATTTCGATCAAATCTATGAAGGTTGAACTAAACAATTATGATCCTGAAAATGTTGAAAAATTACAGTCACAAGTATTTTAAAAGATTTTCAAAACTAATTTATAAAAAACTTACTTGGAAGCAGAAGAGGCAAATAGAACAGATAACAAAATCTTCTCTAGAGGCACTCGCTGAAGGTAATACAGAAGTCATGTCATATATGCCCAGAGTGAAGAAAAGGAAAAAGCCCAGTAAGTGACTCCAGATGTTTACTGTCTCATTGGATAAAATGAACAGACTAAAAGAAAAAAGAACAGATATTCAGAAAGTGGTGTGTAGAACTGATAATCATGATTGTAGCAAACATTCAAAAGTTAGGAAAAGCATGAATCTTGCTTTTAAACATGCCAATCAACCTATGTTACCTTTTTAAACACAGCCTAGAAGGAAGATAAGCCCTGTAGCCATCTGTAATATATGGATTATCCTTAAGGAACACAGGAATCTGCTCATAGGTATACAAGCGGATTCCCCGAGGTACCAGAACAGGCCAGTACTGGTAGCTTCCTAGTTCGATGTAATGGGCACTCTTCAAAAGCTTCTGATGCATGGTGATAACGTCACCGCCAACAGCTAAGGCAAGACTGACCAGAACGTCTAAGTATGCTCAAGGCATCTGATCTCTGTTACAGTACGCCTGAAAAACAAAACATAATTTGCTGAATCACTTACAGAGCTTTTGTCACAGGTAGAAACAAATCCAGCATCACAAAATTAAGCAGCGACAATGTATCTTTCTGTAGACAGGAACTGCCCCTTTCCAAGCAAATCCCCCTCCTGTGTTACTATCCGATACGTGCCAGGCAAAATTGTCTTACCAACTGCATTTACAAAACGAGTGGGAAGAGGGCACAGAATCGCACCTCTCACGACACTGTGGGCCAAGTGACCTGCAGGCTGTGTCTACACTGGGCCACTTATTCCGGAAAATCAGCCGCTTTTCCGGAATAAGCTGCGAGCTGTCTACACTGGCCCTTGAATTTCCGGAAAAGCAATGATGCTCTACTGTACAAAATCAGCTGCTATTCCGGAAAAACTATTCTGCTCCCGCTCGGGCATAAGTCCTTATTCCGGAACACTGTTCCGGAAAAGGGCCAGTGTAGACACCCCTGTAGTCTTTTCCGGAAAAAAGCCCTGATCACGAAAATGGCGATCGGGGCTCTTTTCCGGAAAAGCGCGTCTACATTGGCCACAGACGCTTTTCCGGAAAAAGGGCTTTTCCGGAAAAGCAGCCTGCCAATGTAGACGCTCCTTTTCCGGAAAAACTGAAAACGGAATAGTATTCCATGTTAAGCATTTCTGGAAATTCATGCCAGTGTAGACACAGCCGCAGTGATGTAGAGCCGGTCTTGGCAGGGGCAGCCCGTGAAGCACCAGGAACAGGTGAGCACCAACCCTCCACTGTCCCAGTGTCCAGCCAAGCCCTGGCCACGATTCAGCCCTAGGCTGCCCCCTGGGGGGGGGGGGAGGAGAGTTAAGGGCTTCGCGCTACAAGGCAGGTGGCGGCGCGGGGGGGGGGGGGGGTGACAGGCCGCGAGCGCAGCGCCCCGGAAGGGGAGTCCCCATCCCCCCCCCCCATTTAAACCGACGCTAGAGGGGCTCGGGGCCCTGTACTGCCCCCCCCCCCCCCGGCTGGGCGGAGCCTGGGCCCAGGGAGCGGCCCGCTGCCCTTCCCCCTGCTCACCGGTCGGGCCCCCCGCGCATCCCGGGGGCGGTGGCGGCAGCTGACAGGGAGGAACCAGCCACTTCCTCGCCGGCCGGCTCCGGCCCCGCCGCCAGCTGAGCGGGCGGGGGCGCAGGCGCGCGGATGGCGTCCTTACTGCGCGACGCGCCACCCGGAAGGACACCCCGCACGTGCACACGCGCCGGCCCGAGTCGCCGCGGCCAAAGTGCCCCAAGCTCCGCTCCGAGGCGGGGGGGGGTGGGTGGAGGGGAAGTCGCAGGTTTGTGACGTCGCCAGCCCAACGGACGCCGGCGCGCGCAGGCGACCCAAGGCGGCGGCGGCGGCGGCGGCAGTGCGGGGCTCTTCGTTCCAGCTCTGCCGTCTCCCGGCAACGGGGAGGAGTCGGACCCCTCCCCCCTCCTCCCCTGGGCCTAGCGTGGGCACCGCCCCCCAAGCGAGCCGGCGCGGGGGGGGGGAGTTTTGTTTTTCCCGCCCGCGGCGCCCTTCGCCGCCCGGGGGCTGCCGGGAGGGGGCGGGGCTGCCTGCGCGGGCGGGGGGGGGGGGGGTGTCCCCGCGGGAGGGGGGCAGGTGCGGGCTGGTTGCGCGGGGCGGTGCCGGGAGTTTCCGCCCCGGGTGAAGGGCTGGAGCCGGCTGATCTAGCCTGGCCCTCGCGTGTTTCGTTCGTGCGCGACGGGTTTGCTGGGTCGGGGGCGACATGGGCGAGTGGGTCCTCTGATCCAGCGAGGGATGCTCATAGGGGATCCAACCCCCCGCAGGGCTGTGGGCCTAAGAAGCAAGTCTCCCCCCCCCCCAAACACAGGACTGTGCAGCGCTTTAAAGACTAACAAGAGGGTTTATTAGGTGATGAGCATTCGTGGGCCAGACCCACTTCCTCAGCTCACGCCTAATCAACCCTCTTGTTAGTCTTTAAAGTGCTGCATAGTCCTGCCTTTTGTTTCAGCTACACCAGACTAACAAGAGGGTTGATTAGGTGATGCGCTATCGTGAGCTGAAGAAGTGGGTCTGGCCCACGAAATCGCATCACCTAATCAACCCTCTTGTCAGTCTTTAAAGTGCTACATAATCCCGTCTTTTGTTTCAGCTACACCAGACTAACACGGCTGCATCTCTATTCCGGTTCATTTCCCCAAGTTCTCTAGAGGGCCTGGGCTGTAGATTTTTTGGTCTATGCTCCCTGGCATGACATGTTTCTTTTAGGAAGCTTACTAGTGCCGGCAGACCATTTATTGTCTATTCTCTGGCAGTTGGCAGCCTTGTACTGTCTAATGTTGACAGTCATCTTACACTCCGGTCATCTGAAGAAGTGGGTTGTGCCCACAAAAGCACATGATGCCATCTACATGTTTTGTTAGTCTATAACAGTGGTCTCCAACCTTTTTGAGCACCAGAGCGCTTTTTGAATTTAAGTGCAATCCAAGATTACCTCAAATATAAATCTCCTTGCCCTGCCTCCTTCCTCCCCTTCTCTGAAGCCCTGCCCCTGCCCTCCCTCTCTTGCTCATCCACACTCCCTTTCATCAGGCTGGGGCAGAGGGTGGGGGTGTGAGTGTGAGCTAAATCAGAGGATCTAAACTACTAGGGAAGGAAGGACCAACTCTTATATATAGCACCTGATCCAGAAAACCCATCCCACTGGCACAGAAAGCAGGAGGCTCCCGGGGGGGGGGGGAGCTCCAAGGCAAAGGGCAGGAGATGCACAGCAGTTGGGAAAGGGGCAGCTGAAGTGCCAGCACTTGATAGCCTCTTGGCCAAACCTTTCAGGATCACCTGTCAGAGGCTCCAAGATCTACCAGTAGATCCCAATCGACTGGTTGGTGACCACTGGTCTATAAAGTGCTACCTGACTATTTGTTATCTTCTGTAGTGTGTGAGAGTGGCTAATTTTAGGTTCTCAAGTTTAGTTTTTCACTCTCTTTAGGTAAAGAGCAAATTATGTTATACATATAATATTCTAGCACATATAAACACAAATATATATATTTAAAAAGATTACCTGCCTTTCCCATTAAAACTAAATATTTTTTCTTACTAGTCATGTCACATCACTTATTATGACTTTAGTCAGTAGCCTCCCAAAGAATGTATTCTATAGTTATTTGGTTAAATATTACTAGCAGCACATAAATCAATATTGAGTTCCCTTGCATGAATAGTGCAAATAGGTTCTTAGGCATTTAAGACCCTTTTCTACTCCCATTGTTGTGAATGGGAATTTTGCTGTTGATTTCAGTGCCTTCCAGTGATTTGTTGCATCTTCCTTTTCCTCCTTTCACCCCCTCAGTACCATTCCCTGCATAGTTGCATTCAGCTCTCCTTGCACATTCCTGTTGACTGTCTTAGTTCAGTGGGAAGATGCCCCAAACAAGTGTCTATTCATGCTGCTATAGGGGAAGGTTTGCAGGTTTAGTAGCCATACAGGGTGCATCAGTTGGGGAATTACAGTCCAAACTGCTATCCATTTCACCTCTTCAGTAAGTTTCTCCCTTTCAATTTCTGAGAAGGAAAAAGTCAGCTTCCCACATTCCTCTTCCACACCAGAGCCTAGGGGTGCCCAGTCTAATCGATTTTCTGTGCTCCAGCCCCAGTGGGGTGTGTGTGTGGGGGGGGGGGGGCGAGAGAGTGCCAGTGCAGACTCCCCAATGCTGGAGGGAGGCCCTGAGTCTCAGGGGCTGGATCCAGGCAAGCTAGCCTGAAGTTCTCCATCCCTGTACTAAGGAAAAGGGGACAGTGAGCAAAGAATGAAGAAGCCAATGAAGGCAGAGCCAGTGCAGGCAGAAGGAAAGAAGTGAGCATGTATAGGGAGAAATCAATTGGTAATTGAGAGAAGTAAATGGGATTCCTTATCAAAGTAAAAAGACATATGTCTGTTTGAGGGATAGGCCTCTTTTTGTTCACTCTCTCAGTTTTATTAGTAAAATTTACTCTATTGACTAATAATAACAATGGCATATAGTGATTTTATAAGGTAAGTTAATTAAACATTTTGACAGTATGTTTAAAAAAGAAATGTGTTAGATCAGAGCCATTCTCAGAGTGTGAAATTCACCTCTGTGAAAGGGACCAGTACAAGGTCAGGACACTTGAAGTTCTAAAGATTGGGTTTCCATGATGTACGGTCCCCATGTAAATCTTTTGCACAGGTGTGACTATTCCAAAGCATGAAAATAGGTGTATTTTCATTTTTCAGATACATGAAATTAGCAGGAGTTGATTTTTTTTTATCAAAATGGGGTCATTGAAAAAATGCTTATTTTAAAAATTACAATAGTCATTGCCTTGAGAATATACAAAACATGTGCTATTTATTCCTGCCTCTGGAAATTTCCACTACATGCATCTGACGAAGTGGGTCTTTGCCCACGAAAGCTTATGCTCCTACACTTCAGTTAGTCTATAAGGTGCCACAGGACTCCTCGTCGCTTTTGCAGATTCAGACTAACACGGCTACCCCTCTGATACTTGAAAAACATGTACTGTAGACATTAACCTATGGTGATATTTTGTTGAGAAAATATTTTATTTAACAGAAAAAAATTACTCAAACTTGTGCAAACACTAACACATGCAAGTGCTGTAGCAGTTTTATGAACATGAATGTTGAGACTTCAATACAGACCAAGTTGCACTGTGCACCAAACTGCCTGTCTTGTTAAATGATGGGCCTGATGCAGCAAAGAGATGAGTGCCTCCAATTCTCACTGAAAGCAATGAGAGTTGATGTAAAGTATTTAATAGGAGGCGTCTCTTAGCACATTTATGAATGAAACCCTTCTTACTGGTTCTCCCTGTATTGGTTAATTAGTGTGAATATTGAAAATGTTCTGCAGTTTTAGTACTTCCTTTATTCCAGTGTACACTGTATTAAATGAACAATGACCAAGGCAAAAATCTTGCAATAAATAGAAGTCTTCTAAAGAATTGCTTTGTCTCATTTTTCAAAAGGATTGTGGATCAGATTTTGAGCTGCTGTAAATCAGCATAGCTCCATTGATTTCAAACGAATTATGCTGATTCGTTTGAAATCTGACGATCTGGTCCCATAATCATAAACTTTAAAATTAAAATAATGGACAAAATTTTTTTCCCTGTTAACATACACTGCTGATTTCTTACAATCTACCTGCCTCATTTTGATCTTTCTGAGCAAATATGAGAAAAATACTCCACTAAAATGTCTCTGCAAGTTGAAAGATTTTTCCACTACAGAGAAATTTGCTCTGTGAAATAAAAAGCTCAGGATTCCGGCTACTTTAAATCTATTGACAGCAAGGAACAAGATGCTGTAGTCTTATAAATTACAAAGGTATTATATAATCAGCAGCACTATATAACCCCAAATATTATACTTTTCCATGTTTATTTCATTTGGTTCCACCAGCTAATTAGTTCCAGCCACACAACAACTCTCATATGTTTCCACTAATAAATTATGCATGTTTTATTGGAATGTTCTGAAATTGCATCATGTTCCTCCTACTTTTCATGACAAGGGGATCACTGAAACAGCAGTTGTTTTACCAGGTTGTGATTCTTTAGCTACCAGCTGACCTGGATCTATATTTTCTTTAGTGAGTTTTAGGAACCTAATAAAGCAAGACACCCATAAGGCTTGGTCATAGGGATTCCAATTCAACAAAGACCTAAGCATATGTTTAAGCACCTGAATAATCCCATCTTTATACTCAAGGCACTTAAACATGAACTTAAGTTCTAATAAAGTGAATTGATTCTTAGTGGCACGTAAAATTTAAGCATGTGCTTAAATGTTTTGCTGCTCCTCTTCTCTTTGCTTCTTTCCCCTTGGCTTCCCTTTCAATTTTCCTCTGCTCTGGCCACTAAGGCTATGTCTAGACTGCAAGCCTCTTTCGAAAAAGAGCGTCTAGACTGCAAGCAGTACTTTAAAAAAAGCAAGCCGCTTTTTCGAAAGAAAGCAGCGAGTGAGTCTGGATGCTCTCTTTCTAAAAAGCCCTGTTGGCATTCAAGAACGCCTTTTTCGAAAGAGCACTTTCGAAAAAAGGCGTTCTTCCTCATGAAATGAGGTTTACCGCCGTCGAAAGAAAAGCCGCGTTCTTTCGATTTAATTTCGAAAGAACACAGCTGCAGTCTAGACGCAGGTGATGTATTTTTGAAAAAAGGCTACTTTTTTCAAAAAAAAACCCTGAGTCTGGACACAGCCTAATAGATCCCTACTTCACCAGCTGTTGTTCAGCTGGGAGCAGAAATATTTCTGAAAAAGTCAAGGCCAATAACCCAATGATGTGAACTGAGAAAAAAAGCAGTCACTCTGTAGGTGCTCCTCTATTCTAGTATTATTCATCCCTTGCCATTTTTACTGAATCTGCATAGTAAGGTTATGGAGCCCTTTTGTTTAACTCAGCAAATATGCTTTACCTTCCAAAAACCATGTTTTTCTGCTTCTTTAGTTTGCAGCTGAGTTTACTGTTCCCTATTCTATGTTCTTAATCTTAAGTTTGGCCTGCTGGTTTTCTCACGTTGAATGGTGTACCGCATGGATGTCCCTTTGGCAACAGGAATTGCGAGGTCACTTTGGAAGATTTTTTGGAAGAAAATGCATGCATGCAGGACTCCAGTCCTGGAACTCTATTGACACAGGCAGATTCACATAGATTTGACTGTAGGACCAAGAGGTTCATACAGATTGGACTTCTCTGATTCAGCACCCTAACTGGTCCTGAATGAGGGATTTATCTGGATCAGAGGAAGTCATTTCAGGCCCCTGCTGCTGGTCTCCTTCCTGTTGGCTTTGCCCCAGACTTCCTGACTCCCCCCTCCCCTTGCAGCCCAGCTTAGCTGTGTGTCAGCTCCTGCCCCCAATCCTCCGCAGCTTAGCTGAGCCACGTGCCAGCTCCTGGCTCCCCCGTCGCAGCCCAACTGAGCCACACTCCGACTCCCAGCCCCTCACTCCTCTGCAGCGCGCTGGAACATCTACGGCCACGCTGACCACGGATGTTACCAGACGAGAGAATCCTGGATTTTAGAGCTGCAACCTGTAGTACTAACCAGTAATTTTTAGGGTGGAAAATCTCTTTTGTAAGCCATTGTGCCCATTTGATACCAGGGAGTAGCCAGGTGATGAAATTACTTGTGGAAGTAGACTGGTGTCCAGAGTTAAACCACTTGGGGTCCAAGATACAAGCAGCCCAGCATGTTGTACACAAATTGGCATGACATATTTGGCACAAAGATAAGGGAATTTACCAGGCACAAAGTATTAAATGGTCATAAAGGACATGGCTCATTTCATCACAGGATAATGAAAAGAAACATAACTCACACCCTTGTTAGGCATTTCAAATTTTTATCTGAATCATGGGTCACTTTTTTTTGGTCCACATCACCTTTGCCAGGAAGAGAAACTGGGCAAGCAAAAGATGTATAAAAATGTGTTCCACACCTTGCTCAGTGAAGCCAAACCATGATCAAGAGAACTGGTTGGGGAGAATGCCCTCTACTGCATAACAAACAGTTAGGTAGCTGATAAGCACCCTATTTCCAGTTAGGAAGCCTGCTGAAAAACCTGGAAAGAGGAGCAAAATACTGTGATCAATACACCTTTAGTTGGTCATCAGAATGAACTCTTGTCTCAAAACACTCATTCCAAATGTGAAGTTGAGCTGGAGAGCCCATCTTCATATCAGTTCCAAATGAGAGAGAAATATTATTTGTATACATGTGGTGGTGTCCGAGTGAGAACTTGGTTATGTTAAGTTAATGCTTCTCAGAAAGTTGTCATTCCCTAAATGACTAAAATTTGTGATGTATATTTGCATTTCACTAACAAATTAAGTCTTGTCTGTTTGGAAATTACACTGAATCACTAACTCAGCTGAGAGTGTTAAGGCTGAAGACACTCATTACACTAATTTAGACCTATAAGTTCCCAAAAGAAGCCCTCAGTTTCAAAGAAAGCAAGCTAAAATTCACATGCATTTGGTTATCAAGAGAATCTGCAGCTTCTGAAACAAGAAAAGCAAGAAGCTTTGAATTTTCTTGTAAGGTAAAGGTTTTACCATTATTTAAATCTTTGGTTAAAATGGCATAACACCTTACAGTACTGATGAAATTCCAGAGGAATTAGAATCTCTTTAAAGTGATTCCCTGCATATTTTGCATTTAATGTGTTTATCAGTGGTGAAACTTTGCTCTGAGTATCATCTGGGCAAGATAACTTTGAAATGCATTGATATTCCTTGGTAGTTAAGTTGACTTGTATGAATTCTTCTGTAGAATTGTTTGGTTAAACTCCCAGGGACAGATCCATAATTCCATTGGCAGATAAGATTGATTTGAGGTAATGGGTTTAAGGAATTATAATTCCATTTTGATACCAAAATCACTTGCCCAGATTATTATGGAAGTAGGGAAGTTTAGCTTTGTAATGAGATTGTGATAAAACATTTAATTAATTGAATTGATTTATATTGTCTGTTGAGATTATAATTTCCCATGTTGAGTTCAGTTTTTGTTTTGCAGGCATAAACTAATAATTTTTATTTTGCTTTCTGTAGTTTTTACCTGCAGTGTTGTGCTATTTTGGCTAATCTACTCATACATTTATAATAAAATCTTTAATCTTAAGGAACAGATTTACAGAACAGTGTGGAATTTAGTAGCCATAGCTGGTTGGTTAATAATGTATGTTTCGCAGTGTGTATTTTGCATCTATTTTCTGTAGAGAAAAAAAGATAAAAGCAGTGAAGACTGGAAACATTTCATTCAAATATTCAGGAACATTTTTTAATAAACAAAAATTATTCACTTTTGAAATCTGGAATGAAAATGATTGAAATTGTTACAATTCTTCCATTTTTAATAATTTAATTATTAAAAACATTCTAGTATTCTTCATTTTGTTTCTTTATATTGCATTTTATTACAGCACAGTGGAGGAATGAGTTTTTAGCTGCATTTTAATTTTCTGGTCCAAGAAGTTGTGATTCTTTCTGATCTGTTATAATCAGAAAGCTGATTATAAAAAATATTAAGTCCAAGATAATTGTTTAATATTTGTTACTCTGTTTACACAAGGAGCGGTATAACCGCTCCTTTTAAAATCTTCCTGCAGATGTCACTCTGTCACTGTAGAATCAAGCTTAATATTTTTCTTTAACAGTCAAAGTTGAGTTAGTCACAAACTTTGTTGGGAACCAGTCCAGTGGGTTTGCAATTAATGGTGCCTGAATGTGATCTTAGTAGCTCCATTCCCTGCAGATTCACACAGGTGTAACTGATGTCAGGATTTGTCCAGCATGTTTTTTAAAAAAGGTTCTATACAAATTCTCCTAGATACACAATAGTCTTGATTTGGTGCTTTATTGTGTCCCCCTTGAACTCAATAGTAAAGGTAAAAACTCCTGTTAATTTTAATGGGTACATCATAAGACTCTTCAACAATACATTTTGTGTGTGCAAAACAGGGACCATTGGATTGTTTTTATCCATTGATGGAATCTTTTTAGCATTGGTGGAGACTTCTGCTTTGCTTCAGGGTTTACACAAGAGCCTTTCAGTTCACAGAGGTGAAATCTATAATTGGACCATCGTGAAGATAAAAATGGCAATTTGGCTGAAAATATCAGGGAGATTTAGTTTTTTGAATCCAAATGTTTACAGAAAAGAGCAGTCTCTGTTACATTGTGACAAAATTCCTACTTCTCTTTGCCTGTATATAAATACATGTGTCTTTTTGCAGGGAGTTAATGTACATTTATCTATAGGGCTCCTGAATGTGCGTATTGAATTGTATTGAGGTGATATACAAGTGTATAATTTGTTTATGATATGAAGCAAAATGTAGGACTATGTACCACTTTAAAGACTAACAAGATGGTTTATTAGATGATGAGCTTTCGTGGGCCAGACCCACTTCCTCACATCTGACTAACACGGCTACATTTCTATTATTATTGTTTATGATATGTGTGTGTTCTATATATGTGTGTAATGTGGGTGGAAAAAAGACATGCAAGTGTATATGATTGTGTAAAAAATATACACAGTGCAGCTTTGACTGTCTGAAACAAAATTATCGGAAACAGTGTTCTATCCTCTGACATCTACTGTCTTGATTACCCAAAACACTTATTATCTGAATTTACTTTGTCCTCCTTGGTATTTGGATATGCCAGAAAGCAATGTAGTTTTATACATGAAACTAGGATTCAGAGCCTTGCAAGAAGGGAGAGTCTTAAGGGTAGAAAAATAATAGGAATCCTTGGGAACATTTATGTTTCACCTGCCAATTCTGGTAATGGGAAACATTTTGAAACAGTGTTTCCTCTCTCAGTTAATGTGTGAGTTTAACACAATCTTCTCATTTTAAGAAGGAGTCGGGATTTTAAAGACCTTCACTTGGTGGATGTCACTTGCTTCCTCTGACATGTCTTTCTTTGACATACTGAATCTCTTAGTTTTTGGCTTTCAGTTCAAGCTTCAAGAATCTCAGCATCTGTCGGTGGTGCGATAAATTCTCTGTGGTGATAAGAGGACAGCTGCTAATAGCAAGAGTAAGGATGGAATTTTGGCTCTTTCCTATTGTGTGTGAGACTACAGTCAGGAAAAAAAAAACCTGCATACACAATAAAAAGGCATCTTTTCTCCACAGTTTACTATTGTCTTTCAACCTAACAGCAGCATTTACACAGATTAACTCGGGTACCCCTCTGAAACCCCTACTAAGCTCACAGATATGCACTTAGCAGCATCCATTCATACTAACAGGACTGGAATTTATTGACAAGGGTGAACTAGGTTAGATGGTTTTGTCATCTGAAGAAGTGGGTTATGCCCACAAAAGCTTATGATAGTATTTATATATTTTCGATAGTCTCTAATGTATTACAGGGCCATTCTTTTTAAAGGTTTTTTTAGTTAGACTAACACGGCCACCCCCTGAGACTTTTAGGTTAGATGCTGTATGAAGAAATAAAGGAGCTGAATTATTCATGTTACATGGATACTCTGTGAGAAAAAGACAATTTGTAAATCTGCTTAATAAAACAAATCCCATTTTGGAACCAAACAGGGGGCCTGCTCCTGCTCCCAGTGACATCAACACCAAAACTTCCTGTGAATTAAATGGGAATAGTATTTGGACTATTTTGTCTAGATATTTTCTGTGATGTTTTGAATTCAGTGGGGGGAGGGTGTATGATGTTTTTTTTCATATTTGAAAGCCTTTTCTGTATAAAAACGTAACAGCTGGAAATCATGACACCATAGAAAGCATTTCTAGATAAACTGTTTTGACTATAAAGAATTTGTTGTTTTCAGTTTAGTGTCTTTAGTTTAGTTATTTACAGTGAGGATGAAACTGTAGGGATGACTCAGAACTTGGTTTTGGTTGATTGAATAATTTTGGTGCTGGGAACTCTCCATTTTTTCAGTTTCCTGATGTGCAAACTCGATTGTTCTTGCAAAAACCTCCAACTGTCTATTCACTCTGTCCAAAATTTAATATCAAAGAGCTGTAGGGAGGATCTGTGTTACTAAGACTTCGTAACTGTGAAAAATAACCTTGTCAGGAACAGCCCTTCTGTACACAACGAGTCAGGCTGGGATTTTCAGTGGAGCCCTTGGGAAAGCAGGGCACAATTTGCAGAGATATTTAGGTATTAATAGATGCATGTAGGTGTCCAGTGAAGTTTCCATAGCCTCTAAACAGGTTAAAAACCTAACCTCATTCAGTGATTTTGAAAAAAATCTTACTAGGTACCTCAGCATCTTCAAGGATGCAGCTATTTTTGTGGATCTAGTCTCATTCTCATTGCCCTTGAAGAGAAGTTGCATGCCTAACTCCGTCAGACTCCTGAAAATTCCACCCTATTTGTCACATGCAGTTTAGGTCCCTATCTTTGGTCTGCAAGATTCTAATTTAAGTCCTGATTAGCTGGCATTTGTATTCATTTAATGCTGGCTTCTTCAAGCTTGACCTGTTTAATATCTGATCTGTCCTTTATCAGAGAGAGGAGTGCATCTTGCACTTGAAGAGAGATGGCCTGGATCATCAAATAGACCTCATTTCTGTAATTCTATTTGCTGTGCCTCTTTAGATATGGAATACACTGACACGACTCCTCCTGTAACAAGCAATGATATACTGGAGACAATATCCAAGAGGGAAAGCCCTACAGTAGTTGCTTGCAAGAGTGAACTGAAACCAGACTGCCACTTGATAAAGCTGCATGTCCAACAGTTTTCAGATGCTGAAGGAAGGTTAACACTGTAGAGAGGGAAATTCATAACTTCCCACTCCTAAATTGTGTGCCTATTTAATGAACTGTTTTGCACTTTATAATTTTGAAATTCCTAGATCTGAGAATCTTACAAGTGGTATTGGTTTTTAATAATACATTCTGGCTGTGTCTACATTGGCATCCCTTCCGGAAAAGGGATACTAATGTAGACTTTGGAATAGGCAAATCTGCGGGGGATTTAAATATCCGCCGCGGCATTTGCATTAACATGGCTGCCGCTTTTTTCCGGCTTGGGGAAAAGCCGGAGCAAAGCGCCAGTCTAGACGTGATTCTCCGGAAAATAAAGCCTTTTCCGGAGGATCTCTTATTCCTACTTGAAAGGAATAAGAGATCCTCCGGAAAAGGCTTTATTTTCCGGAGAATCACATCTAGACTGGCGCTTTCTCCGGCTTTTCCCCAAGCCGGAAAAAAGCGGCAGCCATGTTAATGCAAATGCCGCGGGGGATATTTAAATCCCCCGCGGATTTGCCTATTCCAAAGTCTACATTAGTATCCCTTTTTACGGAAAGGGGTGCCAATGTAGACACAGCCTCTGTGATTATTTACTGCTTTCATCTGGAAAGGATTCTAAAGCATGGAGTTCTCATTCATACTTTAGTATCCGAGGGGTAGCCGTGTTAGTCTGTATCTGCAAAAGCGGCGAGAAGTCCTTTGGCACCTTATAGACTAACCGAAGTGTTGGAGCTTAAGCTTTCAGGGGCAAAGACCCACTTCGTTAGATGCATGTGACAAAGTGGGTCTTTGCCCACGAACGCTTATGCTCCAACACTTCTGTTAGTCTATAAGGTGCCACAGGACTCCTCGCCGCTTTCATTCATACTTTAGTAGCTCATCGAAGAGTAGCCAGAGATGGGCATGAATACAAACGTCTCAGGCTCTAACAATCCCAGACTGAAGTCAAATCCAGATGTGGTTCTAGTTCTGAATGTTGTGGCTGGTCTTTATATAAAATGCTGAACCAAAATTTATTTCCTCCGTTGATGTGTGGGGAAGGAACTTCTGATCCAGAACCTAATTTTATATATGGTCTCAGCTTTAAATCATCCTTTTGTTTAGGCCACAGGGAACATGTTTGCACATATGATGAATAATCATGTTTTATTGATTGTGAATTACCCTGGAATTGTTTATTACTTTGTAACATGTCTAATTTACTCTGAGATTGTTGTGTGAGAGAGCAGTGCTGGAGGCTTATGTTAAACTTTATTAGATGTTCCAGATCAAAGGAAGTATAGAGATCAGATACTTTTTATTTTGGGGATTGTGCATTTTAAATGCAAGTTGGTCATTTGGACCAATTGGTACATTTTATGTTGTGTTTTCAAAACTTGTGATTTATTCCCGGGGAGGGGGAGGCGGGATATATAGAAGAGGTTTTGCTTATTAATATATCATTATTTATCTTTAAGTGCCCATAATGGATTTGAGTGATTCAAAATACAAGCTGGTGCTACCTTGAAGAATTTGCAAAGTAAGATAAGTGGTATAGTGCAAACAGAATGCACTGGGGGATCCCAGAGGAAGGAATCACTATTATTATTTATCGACTTGCTTCTTATTAACATTCCAGAAGCAATAGTACAAAAATTCAGGTGTGTGTTTTCCATTTCTAACACCTTTGATTCTCAAAGACAAGTGGTACAAATTAATTACTGCAGCTTAGAGCTAAGAAAAAACTCCCTAGAACTGTGCTGCCATGGATGTGGAGTAGAGAAAGGAGTAGATATTGTAGGATGATGGAAAGAGCAACGCGCAATCCCTCGCTGTCAGCTCTGTAGCCATAAACCAGAAAGAGCAGTTAGATTTGAGTATTCGGGCATCCCTGGCAAGCCAAACTCTTTTCCTAGGTCGGCTGCACAAGGAGCAGAAGAGGCACAGATGCTTTCTCCTGAACAGAGCTGAAATTCTGAAGGGCAGCTGAATTTGCTAATGTTCTGTGTTGTGATACAGAATGTGAGAAATGTTGATGAGGCATGAGGCAGAACAGCTTGCTTTGTTGCTGCTGTATTGACTCTGCCGTGCTGACAGTAGTTTAAAAAATTGTTTTTGTACATAAGCTGAGTAAATATATAGAACTTGGAAGACAAATAGGGAACAGCTATGTGCAGTCGCATGGTCTCTCTTTCATAGAGTAGCTTTTCTGCCCAGAATTTCACTTAATTTTAAATAATTGTAAAATAACTATGGAAAGATGACACTTTGGGAACATTTGTCCTTGTTAATATGATTAATTTTATCCATGTGGCTGGATTACAGTGGGGTCAGATTTATTTTGCTGAACATTACACTGAGGTCATCAATGGTGCAGTATTATGTAGTGTTCTTTTGAGGGGAAAAAAGTACGGTCCTGGAAATTATTCAGTGGATAGGCTAGATCAGGCTTTGGCAGCCAGAAGCTCACTCGAGGGGCTGTATTGTAGTGGGTATCATATTTTTCTATTCATGTGTGGAATAAACTTTTTATGTGCACCAAGGCATGTGTATGGAGCAGAAACAAAAACCTAGCTGTGGGTGCTCTGCTAATTACCTGGGTGGTATTTGAATCTTGAGCAGCTTCATACGCACCCAGCTTACAGGGAACATTGGTGGGTACCACAGGAAATACGCTGTTGGACACAGCTAGAGTTACTCTGGGAAAGTCATTCACATCCTCTCTCGCCATGTTAACGGGTTCAGTACATGCACTCTCCATTATGTGCTTGACCAGTATGGTTCAAAGTTTGGACGTGCAGGGGGATAAAGGCATGGCCCCAGCAACACCAATTTCCATTTTGGGTGGTGAATCCTGATAAACTGCTAGCAGGTAGCAATGCCATCTTAGAATCTATCTGGCCGTTTGCTCCCTCTATTCTGCTGTGCCCTTAGTCTCTCTCACTTGCTTTTAACATTTCCCTGCTTCCTCACAGTTTCCAGTCTTGTCCAGAGTCCACCTATCTTCACAGAAGTCTTGACTTCACTACCATTGAAAGCAGTGGCAGAACCCTTGACTCCCCCCCCCCAATCCTGGCCACCCTTTGTCCCAAGGGTATCAGGTCCATCCATCACCAAGCTTGTGTTGGGTGACCCCGCATTAGTTGGGGGTGGAGGGAAGAAATGGGAAGGGAGGGTCTTGAACCTTCCACCTCTGGCTCTATAGGCAGGTACCTTATCCACTGCACCACCTGAACTAAAGACAGCCTCATTTTTATAGGCAAAGACTATAGGGCAATGGTGACCATCCTTGATTTAGGGAAGCCCTGTGGCTTCAGTCCCTTGAAATTAATGGGAGATGATGGCCATTTGGTGGGAAAGAATATGTGATACTTAAAACAAAATGAAAACCATATACAGTAGACTTCCGGTGCCGGATTATCAGATATGCTGGACTATCAGGAGGTACTATAAGATGGTTATATATATATATATATATATATATATATATATATACACACTGTGTGTGTGTGTGTGTGTGTGTGTGTGTGTGTGTGTATGTATATATATATATATATATATACACTGTATATATTATACTGTATATAAAGTGTTCTTAACCCTTTTTATTGTATATACAGTATACTGTAATATTTTAGTTTTTTTAAGCCTTTTTTACCCTTTTTGCTCAGTTCAGCTGCTGCCACTGTTACCTTGTGACAAATCGTTTGTGCAAGAGGGTCAGTGTAAACAGCACAACACTGTTTTGCGCAAAAAAGCCCCGATGGCTAAAATGGCGATCGGGGCTTTTTTGCGCAAAACCGCGTCTAGATTGGCCACGGACGCTTTTCCGCAAAAAGTGCTTTTGCGAAAAAGTGTCCTGCCAATCTAGACGTGCTTTTCTGAAAATGCTTTTAACGGAAAACTTTTCCATTAAAAGCATTTTCAGAAAATCATGCCAGTGTAGACGTAGCCTTGGAGTTTTAATGTACTGCAAGCACTCCATGCATGTCCCAGGACCCCTTTGGACAGGGCCTCTGCACAGCTACAGTACTGGAGGTGCTGAAAGCAGGGCTGTGGTCACTAATGATCATAAGCCATTATCATCCGGTGGCCGTTGAGAATCCTAGAGGGAAAGGAGTCTCAGTCACTTCCCACCAACGAAGTGTGTGTCACAAAAATCACCACCAGAATTGACTCCGCTTCACTGGTGTCAGTGTAAATAAAAAGATCAACGAATGGGCTGGCCTAGAGATTGAGCAACCTCTCTCTCATTGTAGAGGAGGTCCCCTCCAGCCCACAGACTGAGGGATGTTGGTGCAACAGTGTGGGCACTGCTGCGTCTGGTGCTGCATTTCTTCTGAGAGCCTTTCAGATTCCAGGGCTGCTGTTCTGGCAAGAGTGGTGAGAATTAAACTCACACAAACACAAGCTAGAGATGGAAACGCAGCATTCCACCAAAGTCTCAGCATCTTTGTTGGCTTTTAACAACACACCATCCTCTGGCTCTGGCCCTTGAAAAACAAATCAAACCTAATTACATTGCACATCAGCCTAACACATTTGGAAAGTCATTTTTATAAAAAGCTGTCCAAAGCCATTTTGGCAGGTATTTTTTAAATGCAGCCACCTGTTCAAACAAATATTTCCCCTTAAAACAAAGACAAGGTAGCAAAGACAATTCAAATCTGGAGTTTAGCACTTGGTGGCCTGATTTTAAGATGTGCTGAGCACCTGCAGCTTCTATGGGATGCTCAGCACTTCTGAAAATCTGGCCATTCATGATCTGGCAAAGGCCACGCAGCAAGTCACTGTCTGATCTGGTATTAGAACACAGCAGTTCCATTACTATTAACCCAGCTTGAGTTCATTAGACCACAGTGCCGCTCACACTGTTGATGTGGCCTTTTTATTCTTCACAGGCAATGCTGGCTGTTCAGCCAATGAGTCACTCAGTGTTCACTGGGGAGGGAGCTTGTCTGGACCATGGGAGAAAACAGGGCAACCCAGATGGCACTGCTGCTCACAAGTGTGAGCTGATCTGAGGTTTCCTACAAAACAGAGGGACTTGTGGCTGTGAGGTTCATGAATCTCAAAGGCCAGTCCTAGGTGTCTATGAATAACCTGTGTTCTGTAGAAATGTTCTTGAGTGATTTTGTAGAGTTCTAGTGTTGGAGTTTGGAACGATCACCAGATTAAGTAGTCTGACCTCCCGTATATTCCAGGCCACCAACACCACCCTGCTGCCTCCACATCAAGACCAACACAAGGGATGTTAATGGGTCACAGTGCAGTGGGCCCGGCCGGGCTAGAGCAGTCCCCTACCCCTGGCAGGCTGGGCCTCCACCTGGCCCGAGAGTCGATGACATGGTGGGCCCAGCTGGGTTGGAGCCAAACCTGCCCCCCGTGGTGGGCTGGGCCTGGCCTGCCCTGCCCTGGCTGGAGCAGCTTGTAGAGCAGTGGGCCCAGCCAAGCTGGAGTAGAAACCCCCCCCCCCCCCGCACCTGCCCACAGTGGGCTGAGCCCGGCTTGGTGGAAGCAGCTCATGGCACAGTGGGCCCGGCTGGGCTGGGGCTGCCACACCTTGCCACAGGCAGGGGGGACTGCAGGATTTCAGTTAACCAGTTAATTTTTTAACCAGGATTTTATGTCCCTACTCAACACCCCAAATTAGACTAAAGTATAGTAACAGGGGCCTTTGAAGACTGAAGTAGTGTGTGACCTCATGGTCGAAGAATAGCAGGGACTGAGGTGCACCGGTGCCTGAGGTCCCTGGAATGGTTAGGGCATTGATTTATCCCCGCTACACCAGTGTTTCTCAACCCTTTTTTATAAAGTACCCCTTCTTTCAAAAAAAAAAAAGTACCCCTAGCCCCCCCACTCTCACCCAATGCTCCACTCCTCCCCCAGAGCCAGGCACCGGATATATGGTAACCCTACCTTTGAAATACCCGCTCCCACCACCCAGCTGTGCCTCAGCGGCTTGTCTGCAGGGAGTAAGTGGCCCGCCAGTGCCGGGCTCGCCACATGGGGCAGGGTGCTCCCACCTCAGCCCAGTGTCCCCCTAGTGTGGCACCCAGGGGCAACTGCTCCCCTCACCATGCCACTGATACGGGGGGGGGGGGTCCTTTGCAGCAAAGCTCATTGTGCCACTTCACTGCCTTTTAGCTCCTCACCACAGTGCCCCGGGGAATGGGCGATGGGATGCATTGTATTGAGCTGCTGGAGGGGGTGGGGGTATGTGTGTCTCCAGGTTCAGCCGCCCTCCCCACTGGAGCATCCCGGGAAGGTGCCAGAGAAGGAAACGAACTAGGAGAGGAGGCCGTGGAAATATTTTTTTTTCTCCCTGCCCAAACCCGCACCCCAACTTGGAACTGCCCTGGGTCTCACTGGAGCCGCTGCAGCCATGCGCTTTTCCTACCAACTCTGGGGCATATGCACAGAGCAGCTGTTAACATCCAGACACGCGGCTTCGAACATTCAATTTGACAGCACATGCCACCGCCCGCTCCTCAATCCCCTTTGCAGGGCAAAATCCCGGACATTTTTTGCCAGATTTCACTTGTATTGATGTACCCTCTAGACATCTCTCGTGTACCCCTAAGGGTATGCGTACCACCGGTTGAGAAACACTGGTGTAGATTCTACACCTCACCCTCCTGTAATAACTATAATTCACAATGAAAAGAGCTAGGAGCTTGGATTTAAAAACAAAGACAATTGTGATTTTTTTTATTTTTTTTTTCCCCTTGGCATTTCCAGTTGTCTAAAATGAAAAGGCGGGCGGGGGGAGTGGATTGCAGCCTGGCCAGATCTCTAAATAACAGCACAACATCTTGAGTTCTTTCCCACGATGTGGTATTATTTCATCTAAGCTGGTTCCACTTGACTGTGATTTGATGCTGCTTTTGACAGTAGGTCTCTGAGTAGTTAGCAGTAGCATCTTTAGATGGGAGCACAGAATTCCTACACATGCCAGGCCATGTCACGAAAGATGACATTTACTGTGTATCCCCTATAAAACAGGATATGTTTGTTTTCTAAAGCAATAATCCTAAACACTGTAGCTTAAAACGGTATTGCTATGCCAGGGTCAGATTTTGAATACCCCCATATTGATGAGCAGCTACTCATGGACTCCAGTGGGACTACACGTGTGTAATTGCTCGTTAATATAAGGGGGCACAAAATGCCCCACAGTGGTTTGAATCATTACTGTTGTATATTTATGTTTAATAAGGGATGCCAAAGGGTGATGCAGAGATACCAGATGGTGGGCATTGGATAAAAGGATAGGTTGTGATTTTGATTTGTGTTTGGCCGCATAGTTTTACCTCTTACATTCCCCAAGCTTTCTGCTCTGTATCCTGTAAGTGGATGGAAAATACCAATGAAATGAGTAAAAGAATGTTGTATTATTGTGTTTCCTCCGCACCAGCTCTGCAAAAAGCCATGGCTGCATTATGATTTCATATCACTTCTGATGTAAGGAGATCAAGTAATTATCACCTTTTTGAATATCAACCTGTGATGGTGGCAGAGAGACCAGTTGTGGCTACTGCTCATGAACAGAGGTTTATGAGTTCACTGTGGAAGGGGTATTGGTGGTTTTCTTTCTGATTTTGGAATGTATTTACAGGCAGTCCCCGGGTTACATGGATCCGACTTGCATCGGATCCCTACTTACAAACGGGGTGAGACAACCCCGCACTAGCTGCTTCCCGCCAGCAGACCAGGGAGACGCGAAGCTAGCGCCCCCCCCCCCCCCAGCAGACCAGGGAGACGCGGAGCGGCTTTTCTCAGCAGATACCTCAGCTTGAGAATAAAGGACTGAGGGAAGTGAGGTGTGGGAGAATAAAACTGAGCTCTGGAGAAATGTTTGGCTAGAGTTTCCCCTACAATATGTACCAGTTCCAACTTACATACAAATTCAACTTAAGAACAAACCTACAGTCCCTATCTTGTACGTAACCCGGGGACTGCCTGTATTTCTTTTTTTATGAAATAGTACATTATTAGGATGTGGACTTGTCAAATAGGCTTGCCATGCTCACAGACATCATCCCAAGTGGACTGCCTAAAAAAAAGGACTGGCATCACATCACATGGAATGACCAATGATGCATCATATATTTTTAATAAAATATTTTAATACACATCCCCTTCTTAAATACTGGGTTTTAAAATAGGCTTTGCCTTGAGCCATGTAGCTACCCAGCTGTGATTTTTATAAGGCAACAATCTCCACATCGTTAGATGTTATGACTGATATTCTAGCTACTGAAACAGTAACTGCACACACAAAAAGTTTCAAATTACAATTAATTGCAGTGCCTTTCAATGCTGAAAAGTGTTTTTTTTTTTTTTAAAGTGAAGTTCCATATTTTCCATTTCTCAGTGAGTTTCAGATCAAATGTGTTTAGCTTATACATAAAAAGATTATTTTAGTATCTGCACATGCAGTCTGGGAATTTTAAAATCAAGCTAGGCTTTTTTGTGTGACTTTCACATTATTTGTTAAAGACCCTGCAATCCAAACTCAGCTGAAATTTTGTATTGATGTGGCAAAATAGAATCCAGCTCACTGTTCTGTAGCTGCATTGGCTATGTGGTTCTACTAGTTATAAAGCTTGATTTATTTATTTATTTATTTATTTATTTTGTGGGGGAAGGGGTCAATAAAATAAGCAAATATGATTCAGAGACTCAGAAGAGAGGAAACTTGGCATACCTTCCACTTCCTCATCCACTCTTGTTGGTTGTTTTTCTATTGTAATGCCCCCTCAGTGTGTGGTTTTTCTCACAGAGATTTCAGAGAGGGGTGATTCTAATTCATCTACTTGAAAATGAAAAAAAATTGCAAGAAAATTGAAATTTGTATGTTGCAGGGGGTCAAAATGGACAACTTTTTTCTTTTTTTCCCAATATTTTTGAAGTTTTTCATTTACTGAAAAGCAGATTTTTGGTAAAATTTTTACTATTAGTTTTGATTAAAAAGTCACAATGTTTTGAAAAGTGAAAAAATTAGACTAAGTCAACAGTTTTGTTTTTAAAGAAGGTCAATTTCTCAAGACAAAATACTATCCCTATGACCCGCTCTAATTGTGTTACCATTTGCAAGATGCTAAAGTTTCTTTCAGAGTATTTTATCATTCAGGAAAATCTGAACTAAAACCAAAATCTAACCTGTCTGCTAACTACATTCATAAGTCAGATTTAGCTTTCAGTTATGATGATGTAAATCTGGAATAACCCAACTGAAGTCAATGGAGTTGCTTCGCCTTTATACCTATAGAAGTGAGAATGGACCCTAACCCTAGTTGTATAAATATAGAGAGCATGTCATCTTTAGACAGTAGTCTCAAAGTCAGACTGGGTCAGTAGTGACTGAAAATTGTTACCGTTTGATGACTGTTTACAGTCTTACGTGGACTGAATCTGCGAGTCTTAGCTTTCTAATGGACTGTTACATGCAAGAATCCACAGGGGACGCTGAGCATAAGGCTGTGAAAGATTCAGTGAAGGTTTCTTAAATCATCCTCTAAGCGGAAGCAGTTACAAATTTTGGATGCCATATCCTCCACAATCTCAAATCTGGATGATCCAGGGCCGGAAAGATCTTGAGCATGCTGCAGGAGTAGTTGCTGTCTCCTCCTGGCAACATGACTTCTGCCCTCTGGCTACAAAAACGGTTCCCAGAGAGCTAACACATGTCTGAGTTGTACTATTTCTGATCTGGTCCCCAGGCCATGCAAGAGAATGGCACAGAAGAGAGTAGCCGCCCTGATCCCTTTCCCTTCCCTTCCCCTTGTACTTGGAGGAACTCCGTGTCCACAGATATCCATTGGAGGAGGAGTGGGATGACAGGGGTGTGTCCTCACTGCACCGTAACTCGAAATAAGAGATGCAAATCGCGGATCTTATTTCGATGCTATTTCGAAATAGCTTATTTCGTTGAAATGTCAAAATAAAGCGCTATTCCGAAACGTCCCTTACTCCTTGTAGAAAGAGGTTTACAGGGACGTCGGAATAGCGAGCCCAAAATCACGGGCTTGCTGTGAAGACGTGGGACAGCTATTTCGGGATACTCCAGTATTCCAAAATAGTGTTGCAGCATAGACGTTCCTCAGGGGAGCATCTGGGAAGGGAAAATGTGTGTGCACCTGGCCTGTTTCACTGCAAATTTTAGACCAGGACTGGGGAACCTCAGGCCAGGGGCCCCTGGCTTGCCTAGATACTGTTTCTCTCCCCCCCCCCCCCCCACTAAATATTGGGAAGCCCATGCAGACACTCCAGTCCCCTGTTGCCCCACACAAGTCTATTAGTCTGGGACCCCCCGCAGCTCTGGTGTGTGAGGGGAATGTGGGGAGTGTCTTTCTCCCTTTTGGTCAGAGGCCATGTCAGTGAGGGTGGGTTTTTTTTTTCCCCCTTCTCACTTGTGTGCAGCCCCCAATTGATTTTTCTGTGGGTCTGTGACCCCCAACCCAAAAAAATGGTTCCCTTCCCCTGTCTTAGACCATGGTTTTTCTCTGAGCCTTCGGATGCAGCTGTTCCTCTTTGCCATGCCCATGATGATGATGATTAAACCTAGATGTGTACAGTCAAAAAGACAAAAACGTACCAATTGAATGAGACCAACAAGAGGTTGATGGTGGAAGACTGGGGAGACAGGGTGACAAAATAGATTCACCCTTGGTCAGCACAAGACCTGAACTCTGTTGGCTTGTCAGTCATTGGTGTTGCGTAGACCCTGTGGTGCCGTTTGCAAATGGATACATTTCACCTCACACTGAACTGCCTCGCATTTTGCTTTAGTCTGCAGTGCAACAGCAAAGGAATGATTGGCATAAACCAAGAGAAGTAGTTCATTGATTTTTTTCTTTCTTTCCATGTAATTTCAGTTGTCCTTATTTTAATAAAGCTTGTTTTCAGACAAGGATTCTCAGCTCTTTGTGTGTGACTGCCCATCTCAAACCTAATGAATACAGACCTCTAAGGGCCCTGATCTTGTGTAGATGCTGAGTTTAATTCATTGGGAGTTGAGAGCACTCACTTTGCAGGGTTGGGACCTAGCTCTGATTGGTATAAAAAGAAATCAAATATGTTGTCTATTGCTGTCAGAGCGATGCTTCTTACAACTGGTATGATTTCACTCAATCCAGTGTTATCCATGTACTCAGAGCTGTTTTTCCTAGAGTGACGTCTATGAGTAGCAGTAGCTGGCAAAGAAATGTTTCCTCTTCAAAGAAAACATGAGTCAAGTATGTTGCTGCTTGTTTTTGCTTTGATGGCTGCATCTGTTAGACAGTGATTTTTCAGCTCATTCCTGCTATTGCTGTCACCCATCATAAACTCTGTCCCCAGGGCTTGTGGGAATTTTGTACTGTACCGTTAGAATGATGTGTCTTTGGTGAGTGAGGAGTGTGTTTCTCCAGAGTTTGGTGCCTGCCGGCCTCCCCTTCTGAATGGACAAGTCAGAACTCTGTGATCTATAATCTGGACTTGTCTGTATCATGGTATAACGCAGTCCGGGCTAGGACAATGCAGCGATGTCCATGGTGGGGGACCCCATTTCCCATCCTGCCTTGTGAAGTAGTGGGCTAGCAACTGGGGTACCACAATGGGAAATAGACAAGAAACTTCCCTGAATTTCCCATTGCTCCTAGCATGTTAACACATCTCTATGCATAAATTCTTGGGATAGCAATCTCATCTTGATGATGAGGGCAGGTTGACTGACATAGATTGGTGAGTATTCATGAGAGACGATCTCTTTCTCCCCAGCACATAAAGCAGGTATGGGTGAATTAGCTCCTTCCCTGGAAAAGGAAGAGAGTCTGCTGATGCCTTCATTCCCTTTCCTTTTATCTCACGTGAGTATCTGATTTCACGCCAGAGCCAATGTGGCATATGCTTCCCAGTGCACTGTTTTGATACTGAAAAGGGAACACTGCATTCCGTAGCACAATATTTGCACAGCATGCGCATGGATTCAGTTAAGTCTTGAAAGTCTTTGTGGGTTATGACATTCCCCTAAATGTGCTGAGCTTTCTTTAACCTTTCATAAAACATTGTGATCTTTATGGACTGTATCATATTGTGCAGTAATGTGCTTTATTGTCCACAGAATAAGCTTTTCTTAAGGATAATTGGAAAGCTGGAAATGGCTGCTATCGGCTGATTTTTTTTAAATACATTATTTCTGAAATGGGCCTGGTGTAATAATGACCCTATCTGCTCAAGATTTAAGATTTGTCTTGGCAGAGAAAATTGATCCATTTCACCTTTGTCTAATGGAAATTTTTATCTGGGATTATCTGTTTATGTAAATGAATGTTCCTCTGAAAAGAGAACTTGAGGGTGCAGTAAATCTCAGTGACACTTCAGCTTCATGGGGGGAAAATTGGAAAGGATTCTAGTATTTATCTGCATGAAATTGGTTATAAAAACAAAATTATCTTCATGTACCTGCTGCATCTGATGTTTCCTGGGATTTCATTACATTTTTTTTGAATAATACAATGTTACAATAAGAACAGAGCTCTCGGTTATTAGCTCAGAAGTTGTTGGGGTTGTGTTTTCTAGCATTATAGCTATCAAGAGAAGGCATCCAGTTTGGGATGGCAGGATTCTGCATCCTAATTGGTACCAGTTAGCACTGACACATTATTGATGTAGCTCCAGGTAGGGCATTGCAAACCTACCAGATTCCCTTTTTGTATATTAAATATGAATCTAATTACAATGAAAAATGTCTTTGGCAAATCAGCATTTATTTGTAGTGGATGGATCACTACTATGAATTTAGCATTTAAGCTAATATTTTTACATCATTCTTGTGATCAGATAATTAAACAGATTTTATTGCTAATTTGCCTCTTTAGAACTAGTCATATTTAAAATAGAGCGGGGCAGATCCTCAGCTACTGTAAATTTAATGTAGCTCAAGTTATGTCAATTATAGATGTTTCCACTAGCCAAGGATTTGGGCCATTAACGTAGTGACTATTAATATTCTTTATTTTTAATGTCCTTGGTGGGACTGAATGAAAATAAAAACAAGAATTGATTTTAATATTAAAACAAAAATATGGATGTGTTTTGATCCACTTTTAAAATTAAACACAATAACAGATAAAACAACACTAACTAGTGAGCATTTAATACTTTGCTAGACTTGGTGTAACCTAGGTTTATAGGATATGATGATGCTCAAAGGGATCAGGAAGGCACTGAGAAGCAGCGGGACATCAGCATATTTTTAACATGCCCAACTCCCCTTGCCGTCACTGGCAATGATACTGTGCAGCTTTGCTGGAGTAGAGAAAAAGCAAAGCCGACACCATTGAAAGATGAAGGAAATTCACTACACGGTGATGTGCACTCACAGGTACAGAACATCACCTTGCATTGTCACATCTGAGCAGCCAAAGTCAGCTTACGAAAGCCAGATTCAGGCACTTACGTAAGTGACCTAATTCTTAAAAATCATTGGAAGCTGCTGGTTGCTCAGAACTTTTGAACATGAGATCATTCATCTAGGTGCCTAGATAATAAGCCAAGAGCCTATTCTAGAAACCCAGCATGAAACCTTGCTGCATTGAAGTCAAGGGAATTCAGTAAGACTATCTGCATTTTTTTAAAACTTTGGATATAATCTGTGCTGTAATTAGGTGCAACACAGGTCTTCCAGACATTATACTAGTATAGCAGTGGCTATTAAAAAAATCAGCATTCATCAGTGGCTTTCGCCTTGTATCAAAGAGACTGCAGATCGTACAATGTGATAACCTTTCGTAAATATTGCTTATTTAAGGGCAAGCTCTGTAACAATATCTCCCTCCTGCACATCATTCTTCAGAGTGGGGGGAAAGGTGACAATCTTTGAGCAATTTTGAGAAATTATATTTTGTCACTGAAAGAGTAAAACAATGATTTGAGTATTCTGAAAATAATTATGCAAGACATTTGAAGAAAATTATCAAGAGGACACAAGTGGCTATTCCACTGTCATAAAACTTAGACATGAAATGTTCATCCCTTAATGCTCTTCGTGTATAGGGATTTCTTCTTCACATTTCAGGGACTAGAAATTGCCAATGCATTTAGGGTTGCCAGGTGTCTGGTTTTGAACTGGACAGTCCAGTATTTGAGCTTTCTGTTTGGGAAACACAATGAGAAAATAGAAATGTCTAGTATTTTCTAAATGAGATGTAATGTAGATTGTGATGTAATGTCAAGTGTGTCTGGTATTTTTGTTGAAACCATCTGGCAACCTTAAACACATTAAACCTTAAGTCAGGATAAGGGCAGGTTGCAAAACTCAAGGAATCACAACATATATCTTACTCAAAATAGAAATACTCAGTTTAAAATACAAGAGTATCTACAACATTTTAAAACAGGGCTACTCAACTTTGGAAGCCCTGGAGGCCACAATGATACTCACAGCACATGCGGAGGGCCGCAACTTAAGTGTGGTTGCATATACATGCAAATATATTCAAATACAGGCAGTCCCCGGGTTACGTACAAGATAGGGACTGTAGGTTTGTTCTTAAGTTGAATCTGTATGTAAGTCGGAACTGGCGTCCAGATTCAGCCGCTGCTGAAACTGATCAGTTTCAACAGCGGCTGAATCTGGACGCCAGTTCTGACTTACATACAGATTCAACTTAAGAACCCCAGGCGTCCCCAAGTCAGCTGCTGCTGAAACTGATCAGCGGCTGATTCCAGGAAGCCCGGGGCAGGGGCTTCCTGTAGTCAGCCACTGGTCAGTTTCAGCAGCGGCTGACTTGGGGACGCCTGGGGCAGAGCAGCTGGGGTGCTGCTGGGTTGGTCCAGTAGTGCTGCCGCTCCTCGGCGCTACTGGACCAACCCAGCAGCACCCAAGCTGCTCTGCCCCAGGCGTCCTGATTCAGCCGCTGCTGAAACTGACCAGCAGTGGCTGAATCAGGACGCCTGGGGCAGAGCAGCTGGGGTGCTGCCTGGTTGGTCCAGTAGCGCCCAGAGCGGCGCTACGGGACCAACTGGCAGCGCCCCAGCTGCTGTACCACAGGTGTCCGGAGCAAAGCCGCGGAGCACGGGGGCAGCGGGACAGCCCAGACGCGCCGTGGCTGTCCTGCTGCCCTCGGGCTCCGTGGCTTTGCTCTGCTTTGCCCCCCCGTCCCCCTGGTCTGCAGACCAGGGGGATGGGGGGGGGGGCAAAGCAGAGCCAAGCCGCGGAGCGCGTGGTCAGCTGACCGCGCGCTCTGTGGCTTGGCTCTGCTTTGCCCCCCCCCCCGTCCCCCTGGTCTGCAGACCAGGGGGACAGGGGGGCAAAGCAGAGCCAAGCCGCGGAGCACGTGGGCAGCGGACAGCCCTGTCCGCTGCCCGCGTGTTCCACTGCTTTGCTTCCTCTCCCTGGTCTGCTGGAGACCAGGGATAGGAAGGGCCCCGTTCGTAACTGCGGATCCGACATAAGTCGGATCCGCGTAACTCGGGGACTGCCTGTAGCTTTTTTTCACACTGACGGGCATGAATACAAAGATTAAGGCAAGACTACACAAGTCAGTTCTGCTGATATTAATAAAATGCAATATTTCCCTGATTTCCATCCATATGACAGCACTTTTAATGAGCAATGACAGTCCAAGAATTTAACTACTCAAGTGCATATCAACAGAAGACCATTATATTGACTACTTTTTTGTTTTGGCTCCCACCCGTGGGTTGCGTGTTGAGCCCTGCGTAAACCCAAACTGCACCGTAGGCTTCAAACAAATGGGCCGCAGGCTTCATGTGGCCCACAGGCCATGTGTTGAGTAGCCCTGTTTTAAAAAATGACTTGTGATTTTGCATGCTTCATAATTGGGGGGCCAACTAGAAAAGCCTTCAAGGGGCTTGCTTTGCAGAGACTGGATAGTCAGTTGTTCTTGAAAATTAGGTCTCTTCAAGTTACCACAGTTGGGCCAACAGAATCAAAGATCACTTTTGAAGGTTTTAGCAACACCCTAAAGGAAAGAATAGAGAACAAAGGCAGCATCTTACTTTTATAGGTAGTCACAAGTTGCAACCAAAAGTGCATTAAAATGTAAATGAACTGCCATAAAAATTAGACACAGAGATGGTTTCATCTTCTGCTGAAATGAAACCACCTAAAGGAGAAAATGGGAAACAATGTCTCAGTACACAGCATTGCTATACACCTGGCTAGGACTAGATGTGAAAAATACCGTACCTCAGTGAAACTGCATGTGACATTTTATAGGTGAAACGTTACTTGCTGAGATGGGATGTGTCCATGCAACTTTGAATTACTGTAAATTAGCGTATATAACCCACGCACGAGTATTACCCGCACCCGTGTATTAACCGTGGTTTTTCCTGATTGAGTAAAAAACGTCTTACATACCTCGCGCAGGTGTATAGCCCGTGGGAGGTGAACCGCGGGTACTGTTAATGAAAGATAACGAGAGTAATTAACCCAGGCATCAGGGTCTGAGCCTGTCCTGCAGAAGCATTTGAGCTCCCAAATACACAACTGGGAGCCACAGGGCAGAGTAGATGGCCACGGGCAGACAGGCTGTCTCCCCCAGGGTGAGCTGTCTGCCCCAGGCTGCATGGGAAGGGAAGGTGACAGGGCTTACCTTTTGCACCGTCTCCAACCCTCCCCAGCTGCCTTCTGCCCCTGCCGTGCAGTCCCCCGGGATGAGCTGTCTCCCCCAGGCAGCCAGAGCCAGGAGCTGAGCAAAGGAGCTGTGTCCTTAAACAGAACACTTCCTCCACCCCCTATGGAGAGCCAGCCATGCTGGGATAGACAAAGAGAAGAAGGTTGCTGGGTATTCCCACAGCAGGGGAATTTCCTCTCCCTCCCTACAGCTGATTACCTCTTCCCTGAATTCTCATTCCCCTCTGCTCTACCTGCTTAGTCCCTCCCTGTGAGAGCTGCTCAGGCTACGACAGTGATTCTGATTCAGTACCTCAACTGTCACTGAAGTAAAAAAATACCTGTATTACATGCGGATGAGTATAGCCTGTGGGGGCGGGAGGTGTTGTAAAACTTTGCATAACCTGCGGGTTATCTACACTAAAACACGGTAATTCCCCCACTAATGAAAAGTCCTTCAGGATCTTCTGGAACTAGCCATGGTTGGGACTGCAGTTTCCAGTCTTACGTGGCAACTCCCTTTGGGCTTCCCAGTTCATCCTCTCTCTTCACTCTTTTGGGGCCAGATTCACCACTGCATTAAAGCACTTTTACAGAGGTGTAACTTTCGGCAGAGCTGCACTGGCATAAAACTGGAATAAACTGGAGATGAGTCTACTGTGACCATGGCTAGTTCCTGAAGATCCTGTAGGACTTTTAATTAGTGGGAGAATTAATTCAAGTTGCATGGGCACGTTCTGTCTCAGCAAGTAACGTTTCACCTATAAAATGTCACATGCAGTTTCATTGAGAGACAGTATTTTTCACATCTAGTCCTCCAGAAAACTGGAGATGGGTCAGGCTCTCTCTCTCTCTTTCGCGTATACACATCCTGTTTGTCTCTCTGGTTGTAGACATCACAGAAGATGATTGGGTTGCCAGGTGTCCAGTATTCAACCGGACAGTCCGTTTTTTTGCACCCTTTGTCCAGTAAAAAAGTTCAGAAAATACCGGACATGTGCAATTTCCGGTATTTTCTGCTTTTCCGGCTGGGCGCCTGACGGGAGCCTGGCGGGGTGGGGGAATAGCTGGGGAGGCGTGGCCATGATCGGCACTGTGAGCCGTCAGCTCAGCTGGTTGTGTGCGGAAGCCTGGCTCGACCAAATTTTTTGCATGTGTGTTCAGTATTTTTGGGGAAACCATGTGGCAACCGTAGATGTGAATTGAGAGTTGAATGCAGAGAGGACAGAAGTTGAGCCAGTCAAGAATGGGGGAGGCGTAAAACATACGGGTATGTTGCATCTCAAATAAAACTGAACCTTGATTCTACTGTGACATTTCTAGATCTGCAGAATGTAATCAGTTTGGGTAAAAACCCCTGTGATGCATTAAGAAGCAGAGAATACAGTGTTGTTGGTAGGTGGGATACATAGCACAGAACAAGGGAAACATTTTATTGGTTACAGAGGTTTATACATAAGCAATAGAACTAAAAATAAAGATGAGGCAGTTAAGGCTGCAGGTCACTTCTGTTGCATGAGTGAGATTGAACACGGGAAATACATTTTGTCAGCATAAAATAAACATGGAATTATAAATGCAGCGTGTGCTTGTACCTTTTTATATAGATTTTCATGCCTACGTGGTTTGTGTAGCTGTACTCTGTAAAACTACATCTCTGTCTCTCTTCTCAGTACCCCCAAAGAGCTGCTATGCACAGTGAAGAAAAGAAAAAAAAAAAGTGGACCATCTGTAGATGCAGATGGGCATTTGTAGATGGTGAACAAGTTGCAGTCACTGAGTAAGCAGAGATGCCCAAAATATGTCATCCAAATTGACCAATCAGGAGGATGAGAGGAACATTAGCCTGTTTAGATGCTTATTCTTACAAGCCCACCCCAGCAACTGTGCAGCTCCTGGAGTCAATCAAACACTCAATCATTCCTTCTTTCCTGCTGCTGCTTAGCAGCCTGAGATCAGAGGCTGTTTTACTGAGCTGTCAGTGTATCTGAGGCATCTCAAAGGCCAGCTTGTTTTGCAGACATATTGGAAGCTTTTTTTTTAAAGAAGCTGGAAATACAGGATATTTGAAATATTTGGATACTGTATAGTGTAATATATGCACTAAGCATTGATATTATTACTGTGTAGAATGGGTTTTGTTTGGCAAAGTTATAACTAGAGCTGTGTAGGAACCAGATTTTCCATTTCATGGGCAATTTCATCATTTTGAGATTTCTTTTCTGCATTCTGATGTGAAACAATTTTTTTAATTCCCACCAAATGTAATACTAACAAAATATGTTTCAGATTGATCAGAATGATTCATTGTGATTTCAACTTTTTAAGTTTATTATAAAATAAAAGAATGAAAATTTAAAACTAATTTTGAAATGGAAAATTGAAAGGTTCTACTCTGAAAAGTTTGAAATGGTTTCTTTGACCCACTGGAATACTCTTCTTTTTTAAAAAAAATATTTTTTTGTCAAAATTGACAGGTTTCAGTGAAATTATTTGATTTTACTGAAATGACCTTTTCTATTGGAAAGCTGTAAAAAAAAAAAAAAAAAAAAAAATCTAGTGAACACTAGAGCTTGGTGTGACAAACCTGTACATATTTGAAGAGCAAAAGCATGAAACAGGATAAAGAATGATTTACTGTGATAAATGTTGGCATAATTAATTGTCATAAGATGAAATTGAGAAAGGGAACATTTGGGTTCAATGGAGAAGAGAACTTGTGATTCTATGACCTTTTAAGGCTTTTGAAATTCTCCCTCAATATCAGGAAAATCTTGCTGTTAGGAGTAGACTGTAGAACAGTCTTTTGGGGGAAAGCTCTATTACTTCAAACTTTTAGACTGGACAAAATTCTAGGAAATGTACAGCAGGGAACAATTCTGCACTAGTGGGTTGGATGTCCCTATCTTTATCTGGATAACAAAATTAGCCAGAGTCATAATAGTAAATACAGATTTGCAACAACAAAATGTTGTGGAAGGGATCTAAAATCTTGTGCTTCGGGTCTTAAGCTGACCTATAATTTGGAGGTTAGGAAGAGGCACCCAGTTTATCCCATTACTTCCTGGTGTAGTGTTTCTTGTACTTCCCTCTGAAGCAGCTGGTTGCTCACTGCATGCTTTTGGGAGCTGGACATTGGTCTGTGTGGCAATTGTTGGCTGTGTCTACATTGGTAAGATTTTGCACAAATACTTTTAACGCAAGAGTTTTTGCGTTAAAGTATTTGCGCAAGAAAGCGTCACCACTGGCATGTGCATTTGCACAAGAGATGTGCTTTTGCACAAAAGCATCTGTGCCAGTGTAGATGCTCTCTTGCACAAGAAAGCTCCGATGGCCATTTTAACCATAGGGCTTTCTTGCGCAAGAAATTCATGTTGCCTGTCTACACTGGCCTCTTACGCAAGAACACTTGTGCAAGAGGGCTTATTTCTGAGCGGGAGCGTCATAGTTCTTGTGCAGGAAGCACTGATTTCTTACATGAGAACGTCAGTGTTCTTGCGCAAGAACTCGCAGCCAGTGTAGACACAGCCGTTGTGTTCCAATAAGTACAATGACTCTGAATACTATTGATGCCTCTTTCCAGCTACTATCATTTTCAGATTATCCTTTGGTATAAGTCTGTCTCCAGGTTAGAGAACTTTACTTTTCAACCCCCAACATTAGATTTCGGTTGGCAATTTTTTTCTTTCCTTCATATTTATCCCATTTGAGTTGTGGTGGGTGGGGGGAACATGGAAGTTACATCTTTGTAGCTGAAGGCAGAATGAAGCCCACTGTGCTAGGAGAAAAAAAAACAGATTTAGCAAATTTCATAGACTTGTAGAATAATAGAACTGGAAGGGACCTCAAGAGGTCATCAAGTCTAGTCCCCTGCCCTTACCGCAGGACCAAGCACCATCTAGATTATCCCTGAGAAGTATCTGTCTAACCAGCTCTTAAATGTCTCCAGTGATGGAGATTCCACAGCCTCCCTAGGCAATTTTTTCTAGTGCTTAACCACTCTGACAGTTAGGAAGTTTTTCCTAATGTCCAACCTAAACCTCCCTTGCTGCAATTTAAGATCATTGCTTCTTGTCCTATCAGAAGAGGTTAAGGAGAATAAATTTTTCTCCTTCCTCCTTGTAACACCCTTCCCTCATAGTTCATGTTTCTAAACCATTAATAATTTTGGTTACTCTTCTCTGGACCCTCTCCAATTTGTCCACATCTTTTTCTGAAATGTGGTGCACAGAGCTGAACACAGTAATCTAGTTGAGGCTTAATCAGCGCAGAGTAGAGCAGAAAAATCATCTTTTCGTGTCTTGCTCACAATACTCCTGTTAATGCATCCCGGAATGATTTTTACTTTTTTTGCAACAGTGTCACACCGTTGACTCCTATTTAGCTTGTGGGCCTTATGACTTCTAGATCCCTTTCTGTTGTACTCCTTCCTAGTTGCTTACCATTCTGTTAATGTGTGAAACTGATTGTTCTTCCCTAAGTGGAATACTTTGCATTTGTCTGTATTGAACTTCATCCTCTTTACCTCAGACCAGTTCTCCAGTTTGTCCAGATTATTTTGAATTTTGACCCTCTCCTCCAAAGCACAGATTTGGTCAGCTGGTGTACAGTGGTGCATATCAGTGGACCCTAGGTCTGATCTCAGCAACACCTTTTTATACCAGTAAAACTATTGACAGTTAGGCTATGTCTAGACTACATCTCTGTGTCAGCAGAGGGATGTAAACGAAGCACTTCGAAAGTGCAAATGAAGCCAGGATTTAAATATTCCCCGCTTCATTTGCATGATCTTTCGAACAAGCGCCATTTCAAAAGGAAAACCGCGGTCTAGACGTGGTTCTTTTGAAAACGGCAGGCTTTTTCGAAAGATCCTGAACTCCTCAAGCCTGCCGTTTTCTTTCGAAATGGCGCTTGTTTGAAAGAGCGCCATGACGAGATTATGCAAATGAAGTGTGGAATATTTAAATCCCTGCTTCATTTGCACTTTCAAAGTGCATCATTTACATCCCTCTGCCAACAGAGGGATGTAGTCTAGATGTAGCCCTATTCTTGAATGACACCAGTGCAAGTCACTTTCAAACTGTTTTCGTTGCAGGACCACATTGAAGTAAACCGTGATTGCTGAATATTTAAGCAGAGAGGCAGTTCAGGTGCTTGTTACATTATTTATTGCAATGTGCCCAAAGGTGCCCTGCTGATTTGAACTATCAGCTCAGTACGGGGATCGTTGTCATGGTGAATGGCATGGATCAGGAAGGCGGGGTGGACCCTTATTGTGCTATGATAATCACAGCAGCGCAGGATTCGTTAGTGGGCAGCAGGTGTTCAATGAAATTTCCCCTAACAGCTTTGCCAACACATCCAAATCTGACCTGCAACACTTGTGCTTATCCCGGAGCCATCTTGAGCAGAACCTGTGGTTCTCAGTTACACCACTGTAACTCCATGGATCTTTCTGGGGTCAGCTGATTATGTGACAGAATAACCAAGTTCAGAATCTGGTCCTCTAGAATGCATAGTAGATTTGTGATGAAAATATCACAGTAGGTTTGTGATGTAAATTCAGTGGTGTCCAGGGTGATACTCCCCAGTCATTTTTTTGCACATGTGACCTAATCAAGATTTTAACCCGTGTGGCTAGTGGTAAAAGACAAGACGCTAGTCCACAGTGCTCTTCAGCCTCTCAAGTACTTTCCTCGTTTATTTTCTTACAGTGACTTTTCTTTTAAATAATCAAATATATTATAAGCTCAATGGATTGTGAGGTTCCTAACATAAGGAAGCACATTCATAAAGAAATGCTAAACCACAAACATCTATGCTGTGCAAAGTCTTTCTGCTGGCTTCCTTTCTGCAATATAACTGGAGGCAATAGCATTTCCTTTGACTTCCAGGAGCACAGTATACCTTATAATGCAGTTATATAAAATTATTACTACAGTGGGTAAAGCTTTTATGAGCATAATTATCTTCCACAGTTTTAACGGAACACATATTCCTCACTTGTCTCATGTAAGCTGGTAATCAGCGTAGCTGTGTGTTGTTTTTGGGATGCATTTCTGGGATGCGTCCCAGAATTGCATCTAGCTGGCGCATTTCTGGGATGGATGACGTGTGTGTGTGTGTGTGTGTGTGTGTGTGTGCGCGCGCGCGCACATCATGCATATGCATCGGGGTCTTGAGCTGAAATATAGGACCTTTGCAAATTATTCAAAAATGGTTGAGATGAATAGGTTTTCCATCTCAAGTCGAGCCATGCCTTAGCAACTAAACAGTTAAAGCAAAATTGTAGATTTGCTTTGAAACCCTTTTAGAAGATTTTCTTAAATTTGATATGAACATAATAATAATGCCTTGAAGAGTTGTAGGCTCTGTACAACATAACTACAAGAAAAGACGGTCTCTGACCAGAAGTGTATAGTATTATGTATTATTACTTATTCCCTTTCCTACATTAGCTAAGTACATGGAAAATACAGGCGACTTCATTTAAAAACTCAGTACTCGCCAACAGTTATGAAACAGTGAAATATCTGTGACGCCATTTTCCCACTTGTGCTTAAAAAATAAGTTTGGCATTTCAGACCTCAATGCATGATGGCAGGCGGGACAACGGTATGGTGGCCTTTGTATGCCTGCAGCTCAGATCAGAGTCATAAAAGTACCACAGTTGCTTGTCGCATTATCTAAACTGAGGCAAAGAGGAGAAGTGATGTGTCCAAAGCTACGCGGCATGAGCCAGGGACAGAGCCAGGGTTAACCCTACGGGCTCCTGATTCATTGCAGTGGCCTTTCCTTCTCAACCAGCTTCTACTCTCCTCCCCACTCTTTGTTCCATCAAGCAGAGCCTAGGAAGAAAAAATCATTTGAAGGATCATCTTTGTTGCTGAATACCTGGACCAGCTGATGCTCGACCCCTATATCTTAGTACTAGAACATTTTATAGTAGCTGATGATCTGTCACTAGTGTCCCTTTCATATTGACCCAACAAAAGGCAACCTTCCTTCTGTCAATCAGTCCGTGCTAAAGAATGATACATCTGGGTCTGATCTGAAACCCACTGAAGTAAAAAAGAGTCTTCCATTGACCTCCAGGGTCTTTAGATCAGGCCTCCAGGGTCTTTGGATCAGGCCTTTTCAATGCATTTGATTGACACATATACAAACCATCCCTTTCTCGTTGTTTCTCTCCCTTCTTGCTCTTCTCGTATTCCTCGTTACCCACCTTTCCCTTGCTCCTGTCTCCCTCTGCCCCCACCTAACCCACCAAAGTCTTAGGTTCTTCCCGCTTGTAATTTGTTGCTAATCAGCTGTCAGTGCCGTAGCCATGATAAGAGGTTCCTCTCTTGCTGAGGGTAATGGCCTTAAAAGTCACAGAGTCAATGTCAATGGGATCGCTCCAATTCAATCAGAGCGCGGAATGAGGGATGGCACCTGCTGACATTAGCACTCATTTTGAGCTCAAGCATCTGGGCCCTAGTAAATAACCATCAGTGGGTGGGTCCGGGGGACAGGTCATTAGCCCCACGAAAAATAAATATCGCTTCCCTTGATGGCTGCGAGTAATTTAGCTCAGACGAGGAAATTTCACCCTAGATTAAGTATGATGAGCCAATATCAGTCAGAGGAGGCCAAACAGCGAGAGCTTGATGAGATCGAGGAAAATTTATATGCAGCTGGCTGAATGCAAGATGAGTTGGAAGAAATGATGCACTCTTCCAGTCTTTAGCCATGTCGCGGAGCAACACGAGGCTCCTTCCTCGCCCACACAGCACATTTTCCCCCTTTGGTTTGATGTCTCACCGTCTTTTTGCTTTGCACGGTTTGCAGCTCTTGCCTGTAACACCTTGGAAGAGGAGCGATGCCAGCATGCAGAGAGGAGCTTGCCATGCCTGCAGGCTTGCACACGGCTCACACAGCAGCCAGGCCTCCTTGTTTATGAACACAGAGAGAGGGGGAATTGTTTTGGAGGTCCCCAGGGCCTCTTGCCCACCTCCTTTTTGTTGCATAAATAGTGTAATAAGCCACCTACCGGATTGCGGCTCTGCTTTTTGATTTGTCTCATCAATCTCCTCTACCAAGCGCTGGGTGGCTTTTAACAGTCCTTTTTATTAGAAGCTGCTCAGCGTGCATTGGGAATCGTATTTTACCTCTGCTGGAAACCGGAGTCGGCGTCTCTTCCATGGGCCTGGAGACCTCCCGAAAGCTCTGGCCAAAGGGTGGGGGTCGGTGCCCCTTTTATACGCTGAATAGCAATCTTGCATATTCTAACAGACTCACTCCTCCCCCTCCCTTTTATCTTTGGGAAAGAACTGAGGAGGATCAGGAAAGAATCCTCATGTGAGTTCTGTGCTCACCTCGTGTTTCTAGCAGAAGCAGAAGCCAAATGGGACCATGAAAGATCTAGGAAGGACGAATCTGTCACTGGCAGCACAAACTGATCCAGTCCCCAAGAATGAATGCAAAGGGCAGAGTCCCTCTATGATAAGGATTCGGGCTGCCAAAGAGACAGAATTGTGCTGAAGGCAGAAGGAAATAGATTGGAACCTCAGCAGCCAAGAAGAGATGCCAGCTTCATTGTACCAAGATAGACATTAAGGACAGAATGGATCTACTACAGAGCCAATGAACTGAGGCAGAGTGATTTGCTACAGCCTACGATGAGGCTTCAGCTTTGCCCAACTTTCAAGAGCTTCTGGTTCTTTGAGTGAAGGCTAAAGAATAATGCTGACCGAGAAATTTTATTCCACAGCCATGTTGCTTTTGCTCTTTCTTTGCACCCACCCATTTCATTATGTTTGAGTTTTTGGCTCCCCATGCCTATTTTGCTTATGCCCATCTGAAATATGTCATCCACCAAATATAAACCAGTTATGTGATTTCCACACCACATAAACAATGCAGTGGAGATGCAGACGCTTGTTTTCCACAACTTTGTTATGAAGCAAAGGTCCACGATCACAGGAATAGCAATCTGCACGGTGTAACTCATTTAGTAATTGTCCACTTTTGTTCTGGTTCCCTGTGAAATGACACGCTTATTGTGCCCGAGCTCATTTCTGCTTGGTTCTTCTGCATACCTCTTGGTTGCTGCAAATATGGGAGCATGTTGTGCTTGCTTATTTTTTTTTAAATTACATGTGCTATAGACACTTTTTCATGCAAAGCTGAGCAGAAGACAAATTAGCCTATAAAATCAATGGTCAACTTATTTTCCTACACGTGAACAGAAAACAAACTTCATAATTAAAGTGATCGAAAATTTGCTTAAACCTAACTTTCTTGAAAAGTTGTTCTCCTTGGCCTCTGATAGGACAAGAAGCAATGGGCTTAAACTGCAGCAAGGGAAGTTTAGGTTGGACATTAAAAACGTTCTACTTGTCAGGGTGGTTAAACACTGGAATAAGTTGCCTAGGGAGGTTGTGGAATCTCCATCTCTGGAGATATTTAAGAACAGGTTAGATGGAGTGTGGGCAGGGCCAGGTCTGGTGCCTTGGGAAGGCTGTGCCTTGCCCCGCCTATGATACCCACTGCCCCTGCCCTTAGGGTGTCTTGGCTTTGTTCTTTTGGAAGCCTGTCTGTCCAAGTGCATCGAGGTGTTTTATGGCCTCCATGCCCTTGTGTAAGCAGGGTTAGGGAGGGAGGGCTCCCAGGACATGGAAGCAATGGTTAAAACACATCAAAACAGGAATGAGAGCTCTCTCCATTCCCATCAAGGAGTAGGGACAGCTATGCAGGAGACCTGATTTGCCAATCCAGGGAGATGCTGGAGACCTCTCCTCTGCTTTTGGATCTCTTTTAGCTTAGCCTCTTTCTGGAAGTGATTCTCACATACAGACAGAGTCAGTATTTCACTTGCTTGCTTGGAGTAGCAGCCCTTGTTTTCCTGTGCAAAGTGCCTTTAACATTGCCTCTCCCAGAATCCAAAAACTCCCTAGAATCTACTTACAAATTTGTTGCTAAGGAGAAAACGGAGCTTGTTATTTTCTGTTTCTTTCTGCATGCACTTGGGAGGTGAATCAGGGCTCAGAGTCACTATCTGGTAGGGGGAAAAAACCAGCCAATTTCAACCCCAGTCCTGCTGAGACAACAGTTCCCAAAACAACACTGGTTGTTCTGTGGCTGTGGAGCTATAAAGAAAGTTCTCGCAAATAGCATCTACAGGATGTGGTGGATAAACCGTGCATGCTGGTGTTGTCCTGGATGTCAGGTCTTTGCCCACCGTGGAGGAATTTTGCCAAGGAAGGAGAGGAAATCAGCCACAAGAGACATTTGGGTGACAAGTGATTGTGGAGGGAGGTGGGATTATACAAGAGACAGTGACAAAAAGGGTAGCAAGAGAGACCATAATTGAGAGGGTTCCCCTGCTAATGCTGCCGAGATAAACGGCATCTTTGACACATGCGTAAGCAGCAACCTACTCATGTCTGATACTTAGATGGTGCTCAATACTGTAGTGCCTGAGTGCCTCACAATTTTAATGGCTTTAGCCCCACCCCACCCTTGTGAAGTAGGGTAGTACGATAGCGCCCATCTTGCAGATGGGAAATGGAGACACAAGGTCATACTGGAAGTCAAAAGCAGAGCAGGGATTTTAATCTGGGTTTCCCAAGTCCCAGATTTAGGGTACGTCTAGACTACAAGCCTCTTTTCAAAGAGATTGTCTAGATCAGTGTTTCCCAATTGGTGGGAAACAAGTAAAGTAAGGGTTCCGGGAGAACGCGGCACTCCCTCATCCCATTTAAAGTGACAGTGCCTATTTTGCAGCTTTTGGTGGTTTGGTTTTTTTTGCTTGACAAATTTTACCTTGGCAACCCTAGGGGTTCCTTGAAATTCTTTTAAGCTGAAAAGAGTTCTGTGGCCAAATAAAATTGGGAAATACTGGTCTAGACATCCACAAGACTTTCGAAAAAGCGATCCACCTTTTCGAAAGAGAGCACCCAGGCAATCTGGATGCTCTCTTTCGAAAATGCTCCATTTGTGTTCAAGAACACCTCTTTTTGAAAGAGCTCTTTTGAAAAAAGGCTTTCTTCCTTGTAAAATGAGGTTTACCATTGTCGAAAAACCCACCATGTTCTTTCGATTTGATCTAAAAAAAACCCCACGATGGCAGTCTAGATGCAGATGAAGTTTTTTCGAAAAAACGGTGTAGTCTAGACATAGCCTAACTCTCCAATACAGAGCCAGCCTTTTGTCTCATTTACACAAGAAAAATTCTGCCCAGAGGCTATGACGTGTACTTGGTTTGCCAGCATATCTCAATCTTACAGTACAGAGCGAGCAGGGCTGCAGAACTGATAATTTTCACTAGCACTTTATTTATTTAGCATTTAAAAAAGTTGCAAAAGAATCAAATGTTCTTGCTGTTATTATGGCTTAGTTGCCTCCCTAACAAGATTTTCCTCACATCAGCTGGGGTCATATGAAACCGGGCTGGACAAAGCAGTAGAAATAGTGCCACAAGGGAAAACGCTGTCCTGGCAAGGTCTTTTCTCTCTTTAATGTTTGTTCCTCATGCCAAGTAAGTAAGGCTGATTCTACATCATGTATAAGGGACAAATATTCTTTCTGGAGCTGCAACGCCTCCCTCCCACTTCCTGCTCCCCCCCGTCCCCCCAAAATCTCAGGGAAATAAGGGCTCTTATTTTACAGTAATTTTTTTAAGTGTCACCCAACAAAATACACACTGATATTTGCTTATTGATCTTGGGTCAGATTCTCAGCTGGTATAAACTGATTTAGTTCTATGGAATCCACCAATTTACACTGGCTGCCGGTCTTGCCCCTTGTTTCTTTGCATCACTGTCATTATTAACACAATTCCTTCCCTGCTGCCTTTGTTATGACTAAAACATGTTATTGTTCAGTCATGCTGAGCTCAAGTGGCACTGTAGCTCCATAAATATGCATGCACTTGTTAGGAGAACAACTACTTAAATAGTTAAAGTGCTGTAAATATAAATTCAACAGCTGCTGTAATTTACAGTTCAAGGTAAAAAAAGAATAGCTGATGTAAATTGTATCCGTGCCCTAGCAACATAAACCCACAGGGCACAATATATTACTGGGTGACCTGAACCCTTCACATAGATCTTGATAGCATCACCGTTTTGACACCAATCAGTTCAAAAGATAAAACACAGTTTGTAAGGGAATTATTTTAGCACAGCATAGAAACGGCTCTTGCGCACAGGAAACACAATCCTCTGAGCAGTCAGGATTGAATAACACGGACAACTAAGCACAAACCAGACGTTGTTCTTTTCTACAAGAAAAGGCCTATCAACATAGGCCCTGGCCCAGCCCAGCATTTAAGGGGAAGAGTAACTAAGCACATGAGAAGCGCTGTTGGACTGCAATAAACCTACTTATGTGCTTGACGTTTTGCATGCCTGTCAGGGCTTGGTTTCAGCATGCCCCACATCAGCATGATCCGGCAGTCTTTACTCAAATGAGTACAGGCCGTCCTCACTATAAGTCCAAGATACATTTAAAAAAACTTGGACTTATAGTGAAACAACTTAAAGCAGGGAATTTTTTTCCCGCAGCTGACTTCCATTGAAGCAAATTGGGGGGAGTGTTTCGCATGACTTATAGCGGGGAATGGGAGGACTTATAGCGCATTAGTTCCTGCAAATGTCAACAACTTTAGTGTGAAACTTATAGTGGAGACGCCCTGTAGTCCTTACTCGCCAGTGTAGTTCTATTGGTTTCAATGATATTCCTTATTTGAGTAAATTTATTCCGCACATGGATGGAAAAAATTTAGAAGGAACGTTGCTACCCACTCATCCTAAATTAGAGAAGTGATGCAATCTGGCACGTGGGGTCAAATGTCACTCAGATTTGGCCCTGTTACCCCTCTGTCATGTCATATCCTACTTCACCTCTTAAGTCCCCAAGATCCACTGGGGGTTTCACCCCCGACCCCTGGACGCCACCAAAAAATTTACCAACACGGAGCCTATGTGAATGATTCCTATGGCTAGTCCAGTTGTCTCCCTCAAATGCCAGTGTCAGAGGCAGACTTTTCCTCAGAGAGAGAGATGTGGTAGCCACAGACACATCCTGCCATGCTGTAGTGAGCACTTGACTATTACTAAACATTAAATATCACTAACCATTAGAGAATGTGGAGCAATCTTTAGGTGGAGGGTTTAGCCAATTTAGAGGATCCTATAGAGAATAATGCCCATAAAAATAAATACATATTCAATGCAATAGAAATACTGAAGAGTAGTACATTTTGCCTTTGATATCACATACAAAGCAACACTTTATATTGCCTTCTGTATTATACAAATTTATTATTTAAAAAAAATCTAAAGGCAGATGCTCCCAAAATAACGACAATAGCCTGATCATCTATTCCGCAAAAATTGAACACTGAGGACCAACGTTTTGTTCCCACCATAAATCCAGAGTAATTCAGTTCATTTCACTGGAGTTATTTCAGCTTTATACTTATGGAACTGAGATCAGACTAAAACAATGAGGAGTCCTGTGGCACCTTAAAGACTAACAATTTTATTTGTTTAGTGTGCTTACTTGTTTGTTTAATTGTTCACTTGTTTAGTTTAGAAAAGAGAAGACTGAGAAGGGACATGATGGGAGTTTTCAAATATCTAAAAGGGTGTCACAGGGAGAGGGGAGGGAAATTGTTCTCCTTGGCCTCGGAGGATAGGACAAGAAGCAATGGACTTAAATTGCAGCAAGGAAGGTTTAGGTTGGACATTAGGAAAAATTTCCTTTTGGGGTGGTTAAACACTGGAATAAATTGCCTAGGGAGGTTGTGGAATCTTCATGATTGGAAATATTTAAGAGCAGGTTAGACAAACACCTATCACGGATGGTCTAGACGGTGCTTGGTCCTGCCGTGAGGGGAGAGGATGGACTTGATGATCTCTCGAGATCCCTTCCAGTTCTAGTGTTCTGTGATTCCATGAGTCTATGATTTGGGCATAAGCTTTCATGGGCTTCACTTTATGCTCAAATAAATTTGTTAGGACGGGTCTACGCTAGGGGATTAAGTTTGAATTAAGATACTTAGCTGGAGTTAATTGTGTAGCTGGAGTCAACGTCCCTTAAGTCGATCTTTAGTGACATCCCCACAGTGGGAGGTCGATGGGAGAAACGCTCTTGTCGACTTTCCTTAGAGTAGGAGTACCAGCATTGATGGGGGGGAGAGGGGGGCGTACCCTCAGTGTTCAATTCAGAGTTCAAGTTGCTAGACCCACTAAATTGAATACAAGAAGATCGACCTCTGGAGTATCAATCCACAGGTAAGTATGGATGTGGCCTTAATCTTCAAGATACCACAAGGCTTTTTCTTTTTTTTTCTTTTTTTTTGCTGAAACATACGAACATGGCTACCCCTCTGAGACTTGAGATCTGACTATTTCCTTGGTCACCTGACGTATTTTTGAAAGGAGTTCTGTGTGTACTCTCAATTTAATTTTCCTGGATTTGTGTGTCTTGTTTGTATTATTCCTGATCTGCACATACAGAGCCAAATTCTCCACTGGTGTAATTCTGAGTTACAGCAGTGGAATATTTGACTTTCATGTTGCAATGCTTTTATTCACTCCTGGAAAAGTTGGCTCGCTTTCTGTTTTATTATCTTAATAATATGCAAAAGAGGTCATTCAGTGATTTAGGCCCAGTGCCACATACAATTGTTGTAGCCATATCCGTCCCAAGATATTAAACAGACAAGGTGAGTGAAGTAATCTCTTGTTGCTCTCACCATCCAGAGTTGTTCCAATAGAAGGCAGAACCTCAGCTATCCTGTGCCAAATGTAAAGCATCCTGAAAACAAGGCAGCTGACCATGAGATGTGATCAAAGCATCAGTAAAAAAATTAGAGACTAAAAGCTCATTCAATCATGATTCAAATCTGCAGTTCAGCTGATCATTTAGGTCAGGGCTACTCAACTTTGGAAGTCCTGGGGGCCACAGTGATACTCCCAGCATATGCCGAGAGCTGCATCTTAAGCGTGGTCGCATATACATGCAAATATATATGCAAATTGTTTCTTTCACACTAACGGGCATGAATACAAAGATTAAGGCAAGACTACACAACACGCAGGCCCCATTTAAGTCACTTCTGCTGTTATTATTAATAAAATGCAACATTTACCCAATTTCCACCCATATGACAGCACTTTTAATGAGCAATGACAGTCCAGAAATGTAACTACTAAAATGTATTTCAACAGAAGACCGTTATATTGACTCACCATCGTGGAGCGTGTTTCCAGTGGAGGCCGTGTTCAAAGGATTGCACCCGCTGGCCACGTGTTGAGCCCCGCGTAAACCCAAGCTGCTCCGCGGGCTGCAAACAAACAGGCCACGGTCTGCATGTGGCCCATGGGCCACGTGTAGAGTAGCCCTGATTTAGGTATTAAATACATATATGTATTAAATACCATTTCCCAAGCACATCTGTCACATTTAGAAACAATGAGCTAGCCCGTAATTAGGAGGTAGGTGACCTCACCAGATGAAATTGGGGAATACCTACCTGTAATCCATTTCCCAAATTGTAGCAGGCAGCCTGAATTTAAAAGTTCAGAATGTCAGCTGGTAGAACGCACATAATGCCTGTCGTAATGGCTATCAGTTCATCATCAGGACTTTGTCAGTGGTTTGTTCATCAACTTGCTTATGTACAAACACTGGCGACAGATACCAAATTATAGCACACACCATCTATCACAGGAAAGGAGGAACACAACGTGAAAAATCAGACCTAATGTGAGCGGCTCCAATGAGAGTCGAGTTGCTCATACTTATTCCAGGTCTGAATTTGGTCTGTTTAGGTGTGTCTAAACTACATGGCTCCATCAATGGAGCCATGTAGATTAGGCTGATCGGCAAAGGGAAATGAAGCCGCGATTTAAATAATCGCAGCTTCATTTAAATTTAAATGGCTGCCGCGCTGAGCCAACAAACAGCTGATCAGCTGTTTGTCGGCTCAGCGCGCTAGTCTGGATGCTCCCGTGCCGACCTAAAAGCCCTTTATCGACCTCCCCGTTATGCCTCGTAGGATGAAGTTTACTGGGAAGGTCGATAAAGGGCTTTTAGGTCGGCAGGGGAGCGTCCAGACTAGCGCGCTGAGCCCACAAACAGCTGATCAGCTGTTTGCTGGCTCAGCGCGGCAGCCATTTAAATTTAAATGAAGCCACGATTATTTAAATCGTGGATTCATTTGCCTTTGCTGAACAAACAAATCTACACAGCTCTGTCGACGGAGCCATGTAGTTTAGACGTACCCTTATTGTATAAGTGCATGCTTGCAGATTAACACATGACAAAACATGTAGCAGGGTAAACAAAACAGCATTTTATGCAGGAAAAAAAATCCCTGCATTTTGCAATGTGTTAGCTATCTCTGTACCTCGGATTTCTGGTAGAGATTACAACAAAAGATTTATTCCTTTCCAGGCTGATGGTTCATCCTGCTTTTGTTCACTTGGAAGTCAGGCGATGATCTGTTGGATGGTCCAGTCTCTACATTCTACCATGCCCACTGGATTAATAGAAATCATAGAACACTAGAACTGGAAGGGACCTCGAGAGGTCATCGAGTCTAGTCCCCTGCCATCACGGCAGGACCAAGCATCATCTTCATCCCCAAGGGGGTAGAGTGTTGCTGCCCCCACCATCCGCTCTCCCCATGCTCCCAGGGTCGGGAGGCAGGGGTGTGCACCCTCCTCTTTCCCTAGTATTCCGGGATTGGGGAGGTTGGGGCTCTGTGGGGGGCGGGTCCTGGGCAGAGGGGGCGGGGCTTGGGAGCTTGCCTCTCTCAGGTCTCCCTTCACCCACTGCCCAAGCCTAGGAACAATGCTGATGGTGAGCGAGCTGATGAGCAGCCGTGTTTCATTCGAATAGTTTGCATCTTTTCTGTCTTTTATTTCATTTTTTTCATTAGGCAAACCCAAAGAGTGAGGAGAAGATGGGCAGCCTTATTAGGAAAAGCTGTGGAGGCAGGCAGCTGAAGTTTTGCCTGCTTCTCAGAGTGGACTCTGAGACAGGGAGCTAAAGACTGTTCTCTCTGAGTTCTCCAAGGGGTCTTTTGGGGCACAATTACTCTGGCTACAGAAGCCTTGGGCTTTTCCAGTGAGGGCAAATTGGCACGTTTTGCCATTGGCATGAATGGCAGGAGGAGCAGACCTCAGAGTTCTCACAGTGGGGGAAATCCAAGGCTCAGCTCCTGAGTTATTTAGGTGCTAGCAATGTGTGAACACTGGGGAGAGGAAGGGGGTTTCACTTACTTCAGTCTGACTAATTAGCTTTAGGGTTCAGTCTTGAGTTTAGTGCTCATCTGTTTTGTTTCCATGTTTTCTTCTGTAATGGGTCTGTCTGTTCTTAATGCTTTTGTATATTGGTGTAAATAAATCTGTTTTATATTTATTGCCCTGTGTGTGATGTGTCTACGATACCTATTTCGGTCTGCCTACAGAATATGCTAATTTACAGGAAGGGATGAATCAGGGAACCATATGCTGCCATTCTGAAGATAACTAAAAGGGGGTCAGTGATAGTCCAGGACTGCAAACTGTCAAGGAGACTTTCTAGTGGTGGTGATAAGGAGAAGGGGTATACAGAACACCAGGATAAAGCTGATGATCATGATGAGTCATGCAAATAACCTAGAAACTGTTATTTGGATTATCTGCAAAATGTGTGTAGCTGTACCTTCTTCATTTGTATGAGTTCTTTTTCATTGTTGCAGCTGCTTCTTTGTTTAACGTGTCACCATCAGAGGAATGTTACTTTCTTGTAAAAGTATTTGTTGGATTTTTTTTTAAATACAAGTATTTTGTGTGCCCCAAGTGTATTGTACAGTACAGTCAACCCCTGCTAATCTCTTCAGCTGTGGGGCATTGGGAATGTGGGTTTGGCCTTGTTGATTTGTATCTCTAGTACGCAGCTCTGGGGCATACCTATCCTTTGTACCCGGGTTTCATACACTGTAGTGTGAGACAGGTTACTCAGCCAAAGGAATCTGTGCTTTCATTCCTTCTAAACTAGGGATGTTAACGTGTATCCACGAACATGATTAACCGATAAGTCCAGGTGCATTGGTTAACCCTCAGGGTTACACGCCTTCACCCCTGCCCCCACCCCTCTGTATTAGAGACGGGAGGGGGAGCCGGTGTACGTGGGGAGCTGGCTTTTAAGCCACCTCCCCATGTGTGTCGGCTCCCACCAAGCCTCCTGCACCCCTCCCCTGTGCTGCTGCCTCCCACAGAGGCAGCAGGGGGGGCAGGTGGGAGCAGGTGCTTGGGGGAACTGACTTAAAACCAGCTCCGCACAAGCTCTGGCTCTTGCCTGCCCTCCCTGCATGTAATCGTGTAACTGCTAAAAAAAAATCCAGCATTCCAACGCCCTCTCTCCTTCCCCACTGTTGGAGTAGCCGGCGAGAAGGTGGCTCAGCAGGCTCTGTATTGGGGCTTCCGGCTACCGTGCCCGTGGGTGGGCACACGCCTGACTGGAATGCGCATTTCAAGACCAACAGTTACAAGAAAGTGAGTAACCGTGTTTTTATCCCCATTTTGTCCAATGATTATTGGAAATTGCTCAAAAGCATTTAATCAGGAAGGCTGAGTCACCTGAGGTATTTTGAAACTATACTCCCGTAAAACAGAGTACGCCATTATTCCCCAGCTCGTGTGTCACGTTTTCCCTGGAGATGCTAAACGGCTTTCCAAAGGTATTCAGGAGCGTCATCTCCCTTTTACAGATGGGGAAACTGAGGCATGGAGCAATGAACTGATTTGCCCAAGGTCACACAGGACATCGGAGCCAGAGCTAATAACTGAGCTCCAGTCCCACTGACGGGGCGCAAAGAGGGCAGGGTTAATAGGAGGAGCTGCAGCAGCTGGAGATCCATGCTCTTTAAATTGCAGACAGGGGCGGCCCGTGAGCCTAGGCGAGCTAGGCAGCTGCCTAGGGTGCCACTGGCCCGGGCACCTGATGATGATGATGTCACGGGACGTTGGCGCCCTGTGATGATGTCACAGCCATTGACGGCCGTGCAGGCAGGGGCGCCGATTGTACCGCCCCACTGAGGGTGCCAGCTGCTGCAGCCAGCCTCGGGCTGCTCCTGGACGCAGACTGTTATTTCAGAATAGCTGTAGTTACTCCGAAATAGTGTTGCAGTGTAGACATACCCTAACCTTTGTTCCACACGTGGATGGAAAAAATTGGAGGGAACATGGCCTCAGGTCCCTGCAAGTCTGCCCTCCCCCGCCCATTGCTACGCTCAGCTCTCCCGAATCCCAGTCAAGAAACATAACTGCAAGTTCATATTGTTTTGAAGTGAGGGCCTTATAATAGAGTGGAAAAAAAGCAGCTTGAACTGGCAAAACTAATGAACTAATCTTAGTTCCATTCTCCCCTCTCCCCCTTTCATTGACTGCAATTAAATAATGGCCTAAAAAGATTTTTTAGAAAGCAATTTAAAAAATTATCGGCTGGACTGAGACCCCCTCTGTGCCTTATATCTGCCATGAACCAATTTTTGCAAGAGATTTATAACCCCCTTGGTGGGGGAGGTGGGGGTGTTATAATGGAGATGCTGCCAGACCTTAACTATAGCATTGTGCAATGCAAGGCTGTAATGCAATGAATAATATTCATGAATCTGCCATAATGTTGGATATGATCACTCATTACCATTGTAAGAAAGGGATGATTAAACTAATAGTTACTGAGAGACATTTCTGGTGACAGGAGGCAATGATTAGAATAAACTGACTTCAATATACATTTAGAACTGGGGATAATGGGATGTGGCAGGAAGCCAATAAGCGAACATGGCCTGCAGCTCTGATCAATGAATTACTTTTTCCCCCCTTTGCAGCACTACACGGTGTTTAATGAAAAATCAATAGCCCCCTGTAATTCAAAACCGTAATCAATCGTCTGACCTGCAGCTTCCCCCCTTCTCCCCCCTTGGCAGGGAAGATGTCTTAGCGGACGACACAGTTCATTTGCAAAGAGCAGTACTTCACAAGGCACACAGAAGGAACCTGACACAGGACCGCAGCGATTTATACCGGCTGCAAAATAGATGGAAAAACCTGTCCCGAGGAGGTACACCGACAACAGACGCAGCCTCCATCATCTCTCTCCCTCACCTTAGCTTGAGAGGTGACAGGGAAGCTCTTTGTGCTCCCTTCTCCCTGATACCACTCATTTTGAGGAGGCTTTTCAGAGCTGGCTCGAGGGTGCTCAGGGCCTTTAGGCAAGCTGGGAACTATTGGCCCCCTTTCGGAAGCCGCTCATCCAGCTGAGGAGTCATGAAACGGTTGTGCTGCCTGAGGCAACCGCCTGTTCTGCCTGTATGAGGGAGCGGGCCCTGTCCCCTGCTTATTAGCACAACCTGGCAAAAAGAACCGTGGCTATAAGAACAACTCTCTGGGGGATTGGGCTTTTCAGGAGTAGTTTGGAAACTGGAGTGGGTTGCTTTTTAGGTTGTACTTGGGGTAAAGTCAGTGCCCTGCTTAGGCTGTGCTGTGCGGAGTCAGATCGGGAGAGGCCCGTAATGTCACTAGGAGAACGTTCACGTTCTCATTTGATGCTTTTATAATGAAGACCCAGAGTCAATATTGCAATGTCCCAGTTGCTCCTTACGTGCACAGTGCTGTACCGGCCACCTTAGAGGGCCCTAAGAGAAATGTTTTATGGAGCTGAAGAAGGTGTTTTTTATAAGCAGTCATGACAAGCTTTGGGCCGTTGTGCTCATGCACACACACTCCCACCCCTCTGATGTGGCGGGTGAAAAGGGAAAAGTCATATCGGGGATGGGGTTGAATACTTCGGGCCAGGTCGCCCTTGTGTATACACTGACTTCAAATATTAGCTCAGGATCTTGCCCCTCAGCCTTTTTCTCTTTTCACTCCCGTCGGTGAAAATCAAAAGTCACATCAACTCCATTGGTAACCAATGGAAAAGTGGCATGAGCCAGAGAATAACCACAGGCCCTCTGGGTAAGTTTTGTCCTGTGATATGCGTGGCCATGCTTTGTAACCAGAAGTGGACAGACTGTGCATGCAGGCTTGCCTAGGAGTACATTTTAAAAACATGAAAAGAGGAACTCCTGTGCTGGACTAGACAGTACATCCAGTCTGTCATGGTCTCCAGCAATCACCAGTATCAGCTAATGCAGAATCGAAGATGGAACTCACACATTGTGCCTGCTTATGTAATTCGGTATCACAGCAGAAATTTCTTGCCTGACCTTAGCTGGTGATCACCTTGTGCCCTGAAACTTGAGAATTGGTTAACACTGTACATTCCAGGGCTTCATGTGAATAACATACCTCACTCTGGGCCGGATTCAGGTCTCACACAGGAGTAACTACATTGGCTTAAAGGAAATGGCTTCTGATTTACACCAGGCTAAATGGGAAGAAGACTTACATCTAGGCTGTGTCTAGACTGGCAAGTTTTTCCGCAAAAATTTCCGGAAATACTATGCTGCTCCCGTTCGGGCAAAAGTCTTTTTCTGAAAGACTTTTGCGCAAAAGGGCCAGTGTAGACAGCATAGTACTGTTTTCTGCAAAAAAGCCCCAATTGCGAAAATGGCGATCGGGGTTTTTTTGCGTAAAACCGCGTCTAGATTGGCCATGGATGCTTTTCCGCAAAAAGTGCTTTTGCGGAAAAGCATCCTGCCAATCTAGACGTGCTTTTCCGCAGTTGCAGTACCTCAAAGAATAACCTGTTCCCATGGCTCATTAGTAAAACCATGGACATCCTGGAAAGGCATTTCAGAAGGTTATTTAAGACCTGGGGTATATATAATTTTAAAAAGCATGAACTTCCTATCCATAGTAAAAGGGTCCACTGGAGTTCTCAAAGTGATGAATGGAAGGAAGGCTCTGTGTTCAAGGCAACCCTCTCTGCCCTCTATTTACTTGATTCTGCTATATTCCTTCTACCAAGTGGCAGAATCAAAGGCGGAACCACAGAATAGGACCAAAGGACTCAGAAGTGGCAAAGACCAAATCACATCATTAAGCTATTCTGCCTGCTAATGTCACCTTGATCCAAGCATTACAAAATCCCTTATTGTTTTCTCCAGTCCACTTTCTAGTGACCCCTCTTCCCCTTGTGAGTCTATTGGCTCTCACTAGAGAGAAGAGTTTCCCGGGTATTTAGTGGAAATGTACCTCCTCCCCCATGTTTTTAAATGTTATCCCTTATCCAGTTGTACAATCTTGTGCCACCCTAAACAATTCTCCTCTATTCTTGATCACCTATTGGAATCTGTTCAACAAAGATATCTTAATTCTACTAAAACTTAGTCCATCCATCCATGCCATTATCTGCTAGTGCTGAACATCCTCTGTAGATGTGCTGTACAGCACCATGCTAGTTTGGGCGATTCCTCAGCTTCTCTATTTCTCCACCTCCTACTATTTGTACTGGTGCCTGGTGGTGGGAGTGGGGAAGAGAACAAGCACATTTCTGGGGTTTGACGGCTCCCTTCTGCACCTGTGGCTGCTGCTTTGCCTTCTTGCTGAATGCCTAATTTCAGGGCATGGAGACAATTCCCAGCCCTTGGCAGAGCACATGAAGCCTTGCCAAGTGACATTCCCCAATAGATCTTGCATGCCACAACTTTTGTTGGGTGTCTCGCGTGATAATGTTCTCCTTCTCAGCGGAAGTGTGTGGGACACGGCTTGGCATGTTTCAGATGCCAGGGTAGATGGATGGGACATGTCTTCAAACAGGCATGGACCCAATCAGATTAGCCAGTACACACAGGTATTATTTTCCCAAGGGCTCTGGGCAGAAGTCAGGTTGTTACAGAAAATCTTATGCCGTAGGTGTCAACAAGTCTCCAGCCTTCAATTCCTTGATGTATGTCACTTGAAACATTCTCCAGATCCTCAAAGCTGGCATAAATTGGCAGAGCTCTACAAGTTGATTTATACCAGCCGAAGATCTGTCCCTTTGGCTCTCTCTCCTCTTTTCTCTTTAATATACTATTAGAAATGTTTCTGATTTGGGGGTTACATTTAAGGTTCTTTCTCCCTCCCATCCCCGCTTCAACATTGCTTTGCCTTTAGTGAACACTGGCTTCCTGTATTGTTTCTAGACAGTTTCTTTCCTTTGAAATACCTGACCAGCTTCTTGAATTTACAGACTGACCTAGAGTTGTGTGGGGAGGGGTGGGGGAAGGTGGATCCTGCAGGAGGAGGAAGGGAGTCTTGTGGGAGTACACTTTTTCTTTAAAATAGAGCAATCGGTCACATGTGCTGAATGCGTGAGGAGAGCAGAAAGGAAGAGGAGTTTCCCTTGTGAATTATTTACCATTGGCTTATAGATTTCTAAGCCTTTCTGTCCATGTGTTGAAAACATGTCCCTGGCCAGATTTACAAAGGTATTTAGGAGCCTAAAGAGGCAGATAGATGCCTAGGGCAAAGAAGTCAACCTTCCTGAGTTATCCACAATCCTCCTGGTTTTTACATTGCTTGAAAATTGTGTCGATTTAAGTTAGTAATTTCGCAAACGTGCGCACACACACATATATCTGTGTGCGTGTGTGTGTGTGCACTTGCAAAATGTACTACGTATGACGTGTGTGAGCTGTTTATGTGTGTCACTCACAACATGTCAAACACAACAAATAATGCTGTGGCCATAGGGGGTGTTCTCCATGAAGACATGAATATAGAGTGGGCAGAAGGGGTCTGACGGGAGGCAAACTGGGGTAATTTGGAATGGGTTGGGGGCACAGTCGGGTTCACCACCCAAGCCATAGGCTGAGTGTTGCACCCAAGTTGCCTCACATGGACCCTCCTGGGCTATCCCAGCATGTTCTAGGTGCCTGCAGCATGCCAGGAGGCTGGTGGGGGAGTGGGTGGGAGGCACCAGGCAGGGGAGTGAGATGGAGCAGGGGATGGTCCTGAGTTAGGCAGCAGTTTGCCCTTCCAGCGGAAGGGGAAACAGCTGGTGAGCAGAGGCCGAGCACAGAAAGCCAATGGACGGGTTGGCCACCAGCACAGCCTGCACCTTGCTGCCCTGTCTGGTGGTAGCCCTAAGCATATGCAGCTACCAAGGGCACCACAAAATTTAAGGCACGAGGGTCGTGCTGCAAATTTCATGCTACCCATGCAGCAGTGTATGCTGGATAGACCTAGGAATGGCCCTTCCTTGCCCATTCCTTCGTTTGATCGGTAGCATCCCTCTGCAATGATCAAATCAGCAGGGTATACCCTGTATCGTATAACCAGACCGGGGGAGAGAAGGGACAAAAAACCCAGGCAGATGAGAAGCAAGGACAGCACCAGTCTGGACATAAAACCATCACTCTATGAACAGAGCCAGGGCGTTTGCAATAACCCTGCAATCTTTTCCATGGCAGTTTGTCAGGTTGCGACTGGAACAACCAGGCGCGCTCAAGCTGTGGTAAATACACTCTGCATCACAATTAGGTGGCAGACTCTGTGGTAGCCTGAGTTCCTCTGCTCTCCGCCGGCGTCAATTGGCAGCACGGTGTTGACTTCGGGGGATGGGGTGCGGCGGGGTGACAAGCGATCCAAGGGGTCTGAGAGAGCGCGAACGTCGAGCCTGCATTGTTACTTTCTGGGGGCTGAGTTCATTAATTGATTTCTATGGTTTTTTTTTTTAAACCTGACTCTTTGTTAATTCCCACTGTGTGTTTCGCCCACCAATGATGTGCACGGCTCCATGGCATGACTGCCGGGGACTGGCGTGGTGCAAGGTTCCGCCACATTGTCCGTGACGATTCTTCTCCCCGAGTAACACAGTCGCTCTGGTAAATGAACACTGTACATCCACGAGAGAGCCAGAGTTGTGACTGGTGTTGCTAGTCACAACAAATGTCATTCCCCCCCCCTCCTTTTTTGTCTTCCTGACACATTTCCCCCCCCCCTTTTTTTTTCTTCTCCCCCTTTCCCTTAAGTAGAGCTGACACAGATCAATACCTTTGATGGAAAGTAATAATCAGGCCTATTAAGTGACAAAGGTTTACTCTGTAACAGCTGTGCTGGCGGGAGAGGAGAGCTTGTCTGACTAATGAATCATGAAACAATCAGGCAGTAGCCATTTGTGTTTAGATCTGTAAATATGGTGTGGTTCAAGTGCCAGACCATCTCCAGCACTCCAGCTGGGGGCACAGATGGTCCACATTCAGAGCAGCACAAGTATAAAGAAAAGGGGTCCCTCCTCCCTTCTCTGTCCCATGTTGCACCTCTCTGAGAAACAACTCAGAGAGAAACTTGAGTCTGGGTGACAGAGTCCTAATGGAGGCCCATCGAATTGCACTGCAACCACCCACATGCATTCTTGCACGCTTACGAAAAAAGCCAGTTAAAATTCCCTTCTTTTACACACGGAATAAGGGGACTCTCTATTTTTAGGGCTATAAATGGATTTTTTTTTCATGCCACATGGGGCAAATCTTATACTCTCTTACACACTTCTTAATTCTCCTCGAACACATTTCCTGCTTCCTTCTACAAGCTTCCAGCTTCTCAAAGACAATGATTCAAAAATCAGAGAAGACAGACCCAGAAACAGAGGGAGACTATGTGAATCAACATCTATGGCTATATTAGACTCTGTTTCTCAGCTAGTGTAAATTTGCACAGTCCTCCATTGATTTCACCTGAGACTCTAGCCGTGGGTGTAAACTGTGCTAAAATACAGATGGCTTTCACTGGTAGAGGTGCCCACTCTCCTTTTTCAAGAGCGAACATCAAAATGCTTTCATACTTACACGGAAATCAATGCGCACACAAGCTTTGGTATGTCTACACTACAGAGTTTTGCTGGAAAAAAGACCATTTTTCTGACACAGCCTGAGTTACGCTCATACTACAATCGCATTCTTCCTAAAAAAAAATTGAAAGAACAGTGGGTTTTTTCCGGTATTGGTAATCCTCTTTCTACGAGGAAAAACCTTTTTCTGAAAGAGCTCTTTCGCAAAAAGGCACGTGTGGACAGGGAAGAGGGAGTTCTTTCGAAAGAAGAGGAAAGAGGAAAAAGCACAGGGGCCCTGGTGGCCACTCCGTCCATAGCAATCACAGCTGAAATGCGAGATAGCGTCCATTCAGTGTGGATGCTATTTTCGAAAAAGCAGTTCACTTTTTTGATGCGCTTTTGTGTGTGGACACTCTCTTTCAGAAGAAGTTTTTTCGGAAGATCTCTTCCAAAAAATGATTCTTCCGAAAGAAGCGGGCAGTGCAGACATAGCCTTTGTTTGGTTAACGTAATCCTTTAAATTAAGTGCATTCCTTGTTTTAAGCCATACGTTTCAACTCTGGTGAACATCAAGGGCCTGATTTTTCCACTGCCTTTTTCATTGAGCTCCATTGAAAATAATGGAGTTATTCAAGCAGAAAGCTGGCAAAGTGATACCATGTTGAGTCTCTAATATGTCTAGGGCCATCAATGGATTTATATTTGTGTACATTGGTTATTCCACTAACAGCATTTCTTTTAAAAAATTACAGTATTTCAGGGTGTATTTGGAGAACCATGGAAAATCATCATTTAAAAAAATCTCTGTTCCTTTTGTGTGTGCGCTGTTTGTTCTGTGTTCGTACAGTGCCAAGCACAATTGGGCTGCAGTGCCAGGGCTGGGCACAAAATCATGATGTCAGTACAAATACTATCACTCTTTGTGGCTACTGTGAGAAACAGCCAGCAGGGGGGAGATGATGAGCAATTTGGGTTGCAAATTCTTCTTCAAACCTCCAAAACGTGACAATACTAGGTGATCCTTTAACTAGTGTTGGGAAAAGAATGGGTTTTTCAGTTGCTTGCAAGTCCAAAAAACTGGGGAGAAAGGAGAGAGAAGCATTTCAGGTTGAACTATTTTTTTTATTGTAATTTTTGGGCAAATTAAAAAGGTTTAAAAATTGTTGCAGGTCAGCTAAAACATTTTGTTTTGATCATTTAAAAGGGTTTTGAAATGAAAGGAAACCTCAACAGTAATGTCAAATTAAAAAAAAAAATCAAAATCTTTCATTCTAAAATGGCAAACCAAAATGTTTTCATTTTTCAGAATTTTGGGGGCTTTCTTCGAAAAAACCAATTCAGTGAAATTGACACGAATTTGCAAACTGTTTTGGTGATGTGGACGTTGCATTTTTGCAGAAAAATGTTGCGGTTGAAAAAAATTACAGCACTGTCTGCCACGTTGTTTTCTCATCCTCTTTTTGTTTCGATATTTATTTATTTGATTTTTATTAAATTAGCCAATTTTTCTGCTCCTTGTCCTCAGCTGCTGTTACCGTGATAGTAATCAGCTCATTCAAGAACTGTCCAGATACTGTGGAGAATCTAAACCTTAGGGAAACATTTTTCAAAAGGCCACAACTCATGGGCCAGCTGTCCCTGGTAACGCAATGCATGCCAGCTTTGATCCTTTGCTTTCTTGCACCTCGTGTAGGTATTTGCAACTGTGCAAAGTGAGTGCAACATTCTACGGCCAATATAATTGAACTAGTGATGCTTTATGCTCACTTTTTTCTTTTTTTTTTTTTTTGCTTGTGTACATGAATGGTAGGTTTTGTCTATGTAAATTCTAGCTGCTCAGTTCAGAGACAAAAATGTGATGGGATTGTATAAGTGAGAATGCAACAATTGCATTTATAAAGGCTCAGTTATTCCTGTATGATTCATAGGACAGGTTCTCAGTTAGTGAAGGTCCATTAGCTTCTATGGCACTCCTCTTCCGAGGACATGGTCCTGTGCTTTGAAAACCTGGCTTCCACAGATTAAACTGTTTTCAGTGTTACTGCTGCATAAGACGTAATTAACAATGAGGGCCATGGAAAGCTCTTTGAAAATTCCAGAGTGGCTGATGTCTCTAGAATCCTAGAACACTAGACCTGGAAGGGATCTCGAGAGGTCATCGAGTCCAGTCCCCTGCCCTCACGGGAGGACCCAGTACCGTCTAGACCATCTCTGATAGATGTCTATGTAACCTGCTCTTGAATATCTCCAGTGATAGAGAGCCTATAACCTCTCTAGGCAACTTATTTCAGTTGTCTGAAATAAGTCAACTTGTTTAACCACCCCTGACCGTTAGGAATTTTTTCCTAACATCCAACCTAAATCTCCCTTGCTGCGGTTTAAGCCCATTGCTTCTTGTCCTGTCCTCTGAGGCCAAGGAGAACAATTTGCGTCTGTCCTCCTTGTGACACTCTTTTAGATAACTGAAAACGGCTATCACGCCCCCTCTCAGTCTTCTTCTTTTCTAACTAAACAAGCCCAATTCTTTCAGTCTTCCTTCAGAGGTCATGTTCTCTAGACCTTTCACCATTCTTGATGCTCTTCTCTGGACCTTCTCCAGTTTCTCCACATCTTTCTTGAAAGTCATTGCAATTCTCCTGCTAGAACTGTGACAGACTTGGATTTCTAGAATAGTGGCTTCTGGTCCTGCCTGGGTTCCCTAACCTTTTTATCTTTCCTAGGTCAAATCAGTGGGCCCGATCCTCTTTTCACTGACAACAGTATCACTCCCTCAAGTGGCGTTGCACCCGTCCCTTGTGTGAAAGTGGAAAGAGACTCAACAAGTCCTAGGTGTAGGCTGTTGCACAAAGGATTATGGGTTGGCGCATGATCCACCCCCTCCTCTACTTCCTGTTGAGTTGGTGGGTGTTTTCCACCACTCTGTTTGCTGGGTATGAAAGTAAAACAGAATGTTCCCAGTCTGCAGTTCTGCTAAGTAGAACATGTTTCCCTTTACAGAACCATGAAATGTGCTCTGTGGGGACCTTTTCAAGGGCACCTTAAAATTGAGTGAAGCATTATGCTCTGTGGGACTCTTCATGGAGAAGAGTATTTGCTCCATAGTCTTTAGCCAAAGTGCACTGGCTGACTGCCTCCTTCCACCCCAGAAGTGGCTGCATTTTATGGACTGGCTCTAATAATTCACTGGTGACTTAATAGTTGTGTGACTGTTGTGACCCATCAATGAGCTGATCAAAAATGAGTCAGAACTCCAGAGAGGTAACATAAGAACGGCCGTACTGGGTCAGACCAAAGGTCCATCTAGCCCAGTAGCCTGTCTGCTGACAGTGGCCAGCACCAGGTGCCCCAGAGAGGGTGGACTGAAGACAATGATCAAGCGATTTCTCCTGCCATCCCTCTCCAGCCTCTGACAAACAGAGGCCAGGGACACCACTTCTATCTCCTGGCTAATAGCCTTTTATGGACCTAACCTCCATGAAATTATCTAGCTTCTCTTTAAACTCTATTATAGTCCTAGCCTTCACAGCCTCCTCTGGCAAGGAGTTCCACAGGTTGACTACACGCTGTGTGAAGAAGAACTTTCTTTTATTAGTTTTAAACCTGCTACCTATTAATTTCATTTGGTGTCCTTCTTCTATTTAGAGAACTAATAAATAACTTTTCTTTATCGGCCCTCTCCACACCACTCATGATTTTATATACCTCTATCATATCCCCCCTCAGTCTCCTCTTTTCTAAACGGAAAAGTCCCAGTTGCTTTAACCTCTCGTCATATTGGACCCGTTCCAAACCCCTAATCATTTTAGTTGCCCTTTTCTGAACCCTTTCCAAGGCCAAAATATCTTTTTTGAGGTGAGGTAGATGTGTCATGTCCTCCCTACTGTAGTGGAAATTGAAATCATGGGAAGGGATTCAGTGTAAAAAAAAAAAAAATGTGGTGGTGGTAGATGGGTTATGGGCAGGACGTCTCAAAGTCTAATAGGAAAATTGGTAACAGAAGTTTAAAAGTCTGAGAGAGTATGAAAATGTAAGACAGTTTGTGTAAGGAACAGGGCTGCTAAAACTAGGGATCTGGGCACCTACTGTAAATTGACCTGGTTGGAGCGATGCTGATTTCTGTCAGATAACCTGTCAGAGGTTATAGGGCAGGGGGTTAGGTTTTGAGCCATGTTTGGAGCACAGGCAACAAGTTGCATGGTTTTAATATTGGCGCTTGGATTTACTTCTATGACTGACTTGAATTCTGAACAAAGTGAAGCCGCAATTCTGAAATGTGGGTGGAGGGAAGGAATTGGAAAGGAAATGCAGATAAGGCAGCTTGTAACTTGGGATATGCTCTGCTTTGAACACAGAAGCAGTTGTCAGTATCACAATCCCACACAGGATCAACTTCACAGCAGTGCATTTAAAAACAAACAAACAAAGCCACGAAACAACAAAACTGTCGACTAGAAACAGTGACACATTTACCCAGGTGGGTCGAAGGTTGCCAATGTGATCCTCTCAGTAGCTTGAGGGCTGCACCGATTTGCATAAAATGGAGCATATTACAAACAGCCTTGGGGCAAATTCTGTCCTCTGCTGTGTTGCTGAAAAGCCAGAGACTCTGCAGGGGTGGATGTGTACAAAGGTTCAGCTTGTGGAGACTACAGATCCCAGAATACAATGGTATAACTTGGCTTGAATGACAGTGACTCTATCTCAGAAGAATTCTGTGAGCTCACTGCGGTCTGTAAACTGCTCTGTATGAAAGTAACTCAATGCGCCCCCCCCCCCCCCAGAACCCCGATGTTTACGCAGAGTTACTATTGCTTCATAGAATGTCACCTCTTTTATATGACATTCAGCTGAGCAAAACTCAAACTTCTGCAAACCAAAATGTGCAGAGTCCCGGCGGCCCCTTAACTCTGCTCTCTTGCAGCGATGCCCCTATTTGCTGCATTAAAACTCCCCTTAACTCTGCCCATCCTGCAGTTCACCTCTTTTTACAGCCCATTTCCTCTCACCCACAGGATTCCATCTAACACTTATTAAAGAACAGAAAGGAAAATAAAAGTTGGTCATGCCACTTTTCCTTTGTTCTCCTGCAGGTGGCAATAGCCGATGGTAATTATTTCTCTATATGCCAGGTGCAGTCTGTATATTAGGCGTACTTACAGTAAATGGCGGAGGCAGTAGTTAGTAAACCTCAGCAAAATCACATGAGATCAAGACGGTGGTGGCTTTTTGATCTGTGTCATTTTTGATCACCCAAGTTCAAAGTAAGACCAAGCATCTACATTCTGATCTCTCTGTGCTGGAGTAATTTCATCGCTGTCAATCGCGAACACCAGCCTAAACTGGAGTAAGTGACGTGAGGATCAGGCCCTAGGAACCTGCTGTAGATATGAGACATAGCAAACCTTAGCATTCATTCTCCCATTCCTTTTAAGGAAGGGTAAGAGAAAAACACCTCCAGGGCCAGGGTGGTTAACTGATCTCGGTCAATATAATCCACAAGTGGACAATGATTTATTCATTACAAGAGCAAATGTCTAGCTACGCCGTGTCTCAAGTGAGGGAAAGTGAAGTATGTTCCTGGATTGAAGATTATTTTGTGCCTTTTCATTTAAACAAAAAAAGACCACGCTCCAGGTCACGCAAGGAAAAGTAGCACTCACCAATGCAGTGACAAGCGGCCTGATCCTCAGCTCCTGTGATTTGCTGTAGCTCCCCTGACTTCAGTGGAGATATGTTGCTTTACACCACCTGAGGATCTGGCCAGATATGTCTGCCCTCCGCTGTGTTGCCAGCTCAAGAAAGCACAAGGGTGGGGGGAGAGCAAGGGGGGTGTATGTCTGACATAGATGTGTGGGTTTTTTTTTTATGCTGTTATTTTGTGTGGACAAAAGAGCAAGTTTTCCAGCCCTTCAGAAATACAATTTGCAAGACTTCAACAATACTTCTATTCTTTCCAAAAATCACATTATATCCCACCTCATTTGAGCTATTGAATGGTTTATGTCATGCAAAGAGAGAGACTGGAGGGAAGGGGCGGGAGATTGTGTGTGGGGGGGGGGGGGGGGAGGGAGACAGGAGACTCCAAACCTGTCTCAGCTAGATCAATGCAATCAATAAACATCACCAAGGTAATTATTCTCTGATTTAAGACTTCTATGTGTGTTGTTTGCTTGCACTGACTAAAATGCTTCAGGCAAAAATGGAGAAAAGTTTTCAACTTGCCTGAAAATAATTTCTCCGGGACGTTGTTTTCAACCCCCAACCTTTTCCTTTTTGGAGTAATTACTTTTTTCTGATGAGCAGGGTTTAATTGTGCTTTTTGAAGGCACCTTCTGAGGAAGAGCAATCAGGGCTGTGCACAGCTGGCTTTTGAAAATAGAGATTCTACTGAAACGTCCCGCTATTATCTTGACAATCATATTATTATCAAAGCACGCAAATATGAGGGCTGACAATGAACGCTCACTGCAGGGAAGAGCAGACTTGGCCGCCAGTGGGAGGGGGCCCACTCACAATTGGGCCCCCTGTTGCAAAAGCCATAATAATTTAATATTCTCATACAAGGAGTCGCCACTTTCCTTGGTTCTGTATAAAGCCATTGAATACATTGTTTCCCTTTGGCCAAACCACAAGGGCTGTTCCTTGAGCGTTCTGCACGACTTCAAATAGAGGATCATGCTGATAATGGCTTCAGGGCAGGATTTTTAGTTTTGCCTAGGAGTAAACGATTTAACTATTCAACTGAATGAGGCTTCTAGCTTTTGCATAGAATTTTACTTCAAGCGTGGCATACACTTGCTAGTAGAGCAGTAGTTTTTTTCTTCCTCTGCAAATCTGCAAAATAATACAGACTAGCTATGTTGGAGTTTCTGTAACCATTAACAACTCTGAAGAAGTGGGTTGTGCCCACAAAAGCTCATGATACCATCTGCATTTTTTGTTAGCCTCTGAGGTGCTGCAGAACTATTTTGTTGTTGTTTTTTCCCAATAACAACTTGTTATATAATCGGGCTTTCCCTTTGTGACGTAGTGGGGGTACCTGGCTGGTTTCTATGCTGCTAGCTCTGGGGTAACCCCCACTGGCTGTCGTGGGGGCCATGACCCAGCAAAACAGGATGAGTCACTATGCAAACCAGTGACCAGACACCCCCCATGGAGAGGAACAAAGGAAGGTGGAATGCTGCCCTGGCTGGGGGGCAGGGCTGGAAGTGAGTTAGTTGGCTGCTGGCTGTCTGGAAGCATGGAGGAGACAGCCTAGGGGAAGGGGCTGGAGTTTAGGGGCCCAGTCTCCCCCATCTCAAGGGGGCCTGAGGCATCCTAGCCCAGCTCTGGGACCAGATTACATCTGTGCTGTGCTGTATCCTGGAGAGGCAATAAACTTCCTCTAGTCCACCGGCTGGTGCAGTCTGTTTGTGCCATTTCGGGGTGCAGGAGACGGGGGACCCCCAACGCGCCGTCACACCCTTCCCCATTGTATATACTGCCACATCTAAAATAGTCTAGTGCAGTATTAGAATATACCATTTTTAAAGGCACAGCACACAAACTTGGCAAGTCAGTCATTTATTGGATTTGAAGGCCTCTCCTTGTCTTTTGACACAGTAGGCTGGCATGCACTGTGGAGCCCAAATCCCAAGCCTTCCTGGTGGACTCATCCTTCAAAACTCATTTATAGTGTTTTCTTTTTTGATTTGTAAATCGGAAACTGCACAGAGAGACGGTGCTACATCTGGTTAAAGTGACTACCAAGTGAGTTTTGGTGGGGATGGGGCGGTTTATTCAAGCACCCTCTGCCCATATACACCCTGAAAACCTCTAGATTGTATCGGATTAAACCAAATGTAGTGAATCCGAGCTCTTGCGCCAAATCCAGATCCCCTTGAAGTTGCTAGAAGAACGCCCTTGACTTGACTGGAAGGGGGATTTAACCATTTATATTACGAGACATAACAGTCTGCAACAAATCTTTCTCCATTAGCTGAATCCCGGGGTAAGTATAACAGCAGAAGCGATTTCTTTGAATAACTGGACATTAATGGCTCGGATTAAGCATTATTTTCACTGCTTCTGTAGGGACACAGTCACCTAGGTCCATACCCAGCACGGGAGAAGCCTTAGGTTACTGAGGTGATGTTCTGTAATAAACAACATCTCAGAGCCTGCAGCACAAGCCGGCGCTTCCCATGACCACAGGGGTCCTGACTGTTGTTCAACAGCCCGGTGGTCTGAACCATCAAGGTCAGAGTGCATCTATCAGTCCGCGCTTCTATTGTCTGCGTTCAGAACGTAGGCGGGGGAAAGGGCTAATCGTGTCTGAGCCAACCTCCACCTCCAAGCTGAGGCTGGGTGGCCATTTGGAGCCAGGGAAAAGGCTTTTTTTTTTTTCCACATGCAGGGACATGGGGCGATGTGGGGGTTAAGCTAGCTGGGGCATCAAGGTTAACACCCTTGATCCTCCTTTGTTGAAAGTTGTGGGATTTTCGGCATTCACAAAACAGACCACCTCCGAAACCAGCCTGGGAGCATCTGCACTGCATTGGGCTTGCCGAAATGCTTGGATCAGAGGGCGATTGGGGTGGGGCGCTCTCTCTGTTTAGTGTAAGAAAAAAGGGTCTTTCTAGTCTGTGTGCGTGAATCACAGATCACTCTAAAGAGGAGGAAAGAGAGTCCTTCGAGATGCACACAGACAGATGAACTTTTTCGACTCCTATGTCATTGGGGTGACTGCTAATTTTGGCTGCAGATTGTGTGCATGAGAGAGAGAAATCTTGAAGCAGCTTCTTCTCCGAGATAGCAGTGTAAATTAGGATTATTTCTTCTGAAGCCAGTGGTGGCAAGACCAGCTGAAAACGGAGTGGACCGGCGTTATAATGCTAGAACCAGCAGATGCATGTGAACATGGAACGGCGGGCATTGCATTATGGAAAAACGGAAACGTATTTTATGCAATGCACAGTTAGCCCGTGGAACACATGGCCGCATTGTATTATTGAGATCAAGCACTTAACAGGATTTAGAAAATGATAAGGCCATGGCCGCTGATCCGTAACTGGTGTTAATTGGTAAATTGGTATAGACTGGGACTCTCTAAACTGGGACTCTCTGGTCTGGCAATATCTGTGGTCTGGCAGGACCAGAGAATTCCGGTGGAGGGCTGGTGGCTGGGAGCCCAGTAGCGGAGCTGCCCTGTGGCGGTGAAACTAGGAGCCCAGTTTCCACCCAGTGGCAAACCTGTCCAGGGAGCCAGAAGGCAATAGGGCTGCTGCCCAGTGGCAGAACCAGGGGACCGGGAGCACGGCTGCCATCTGGCAGCACAACCAGCAGCCTGATGGGACTGGGCGGCAGCAGGGCTGCCCTGCAGGGCCAGGAGCCCAACAGCGGGGCTGCCTTGTGGTGGGGCTGGAAGTGGGGCTGCCACCTGGTGAAGACCGGTCAGTTTAACATCTGTCCCAGGGAAGATAATGGAGCAGGTAATTAAGGAAATCATATGCAAACACTTGGAAGGTAATAAAGTGATAGGGAATAGCCAGCATGGGTTTGTGAAGAACAAGTCATGCCAAACTAATCTGATAGCTTTCTTTGATAGGATAACAAGCCTTGTGGATAAGGGAGAAGCGGTGGATGTCATATACCTAGACTTTAGTAAGGCATTTGATACGGTCTCGCATGATATTCTTATTGATAAACTAGGCAAATATAACTTAGATAGGGCCACGATAAGGTGGGTGCATAATTGGCTGGATAACCGTAGTCAGAGAGTTGTTGTTAACGGTTCTAAATCCTGCTGGAAAGGGATAGCAAGTGGAGTTCCTCAAGGGTCTGTTTTGGGACCCGTACTGTTCAATATCTTCATCAATGATGTGGATATTGGGATAGAGAGTACGCTTATTAAGTTTGCAGATGATACCAAACTGGGTGGGGTTGCAACTTCTTTGGAGGATAGGGACATAATTCAAAATGACCTTAGAAAGTTAGAGAAATGGTCAGAGGTAAACAGGATGAGGTTTAATAAAGAGAAATGCAAAGTGCTCCACTTAGGAAGGAACAATCAGTTCCATACATACAAGATGGGAAGCGACTGTCTAGGAAGGAGCATGGCGGAAAGGGATCTAGGGGTCATAGTGGACCACAAGTTGAATATGAGTCAACAGTGTGATGCTGTTGCAAAAAAAGCAAATATGATTCTAGGTTGTATCAACAGGTGTGTTGTAAGCAAAACTCGTGAAGTCATTCTGCCGCTCTACTCTGCACTAGTTAGGCCTCAGCTGGAGTACTGTGTCCAGTTCTGGGCGCCACATTTCAAGAAAGATGTGGAGAAATTGGAAAGGGTACAGAGAAGAGCGACAAGAATGATTAAAGGTTTAGAGAACATGACCTATGAAGCCAGGCTTCATGAACTGGGCTTGTTTAGTTTGGAAAAAAGAAGATTAAGGGGGGACATGATAGCGGTTTTCAAATATCTAAAAGGGTGTCACAAGGAGGAAGGCGAAAATTTGTTCCTCTTGGTTTCTGAGGACAGGACAAGGAGTAATGGGCTTAAAGTGCAGCAGGGGAGGTTTAGATTGGACATTAGGAAAAAATTCCTAACTGTCAGGGTGGTCAAATATTGGAATAAATTGCCAAGGGAGGTGGTGGAATCTCCCTCTCTGGAGATATTTAAGAACAGGTTAGATAGACATCTGTCAGGGATGGTGTAGACGGAGCTTGATCCTGCCTTGAGTGCGGGGGGCTGGACTCGATGACCTCTTGAGGTCCCTTCCAGTCCTATTATTCTATGATTCTATGATACACCTAGGATCCTGGCAGAAGTGCTGCCTGCTGGCAGTGGGTCCAGGAGGCAGCAGGACCGCCTGGTGGGAATGCCACCCAGTGGTGCAATTGGACCCAGCAGTAGGTCTGGAAGCCAGGAGCAGGGCTGTCTGGTAGCAGGGCTGCAATGGTGGGGCCAGAAGTTCTGCGCACAAAGGGGCCAGCTCAGGGAGGGCTGGGGCAGTCAGTGCCGGAACTTGGGGGGCAGAAATAACCTCCCCTGGTCTGGCAAAATCCCTCATCTGGGGCCGATCAGGTCCCAAGGGTGCCAGAGCAGGGAGGTCCAACCTGTATAAAAGAAGTCAATACCCAGGACTATGTATTCGTCCCTTGTAAATGATTTCTGAGGGATTTTAACAGGGTGGCTTGTTCCTCTTACGGGCCAAGAGGCCTGGGCTCAGCCAGCCCTGTTCAGTTTATCAGACTTATCTGGGAAAGGGTCAGATGATCCCAATACGGGCTCAGCAGAGAGGAGCTGGAGGTGCGGGATGTTGCTTGCAGTAGGCCGGGAAGCTCAGAGATTCAAGGATAGGGTGCGTCCTCCTTCAGTGTTCAGAAAAGCTCTTGGGAAGTGGAGCTCTGGGTGGGGAGAACTTGATTTTTGTTTTGATGCTTTGCCGACGGTTTATGCTGCAGAGTAAAACAGTGCCCTGGGAGAGGCCTTAGGGCCAGGAAGATGCTTCCCCTGTGGACAGCCATTACGTGAGGACTTGTGCCTTGCCTTCTGGAGCAGTTCGTTCTCGCTGGTGATGGGGTGCTAGACAAGCTGGACCGATGTTCTGGTCCTGTGTTCCTGTACAGTACACAGTGGGCTCAGTTTAATCTCAGTGTTGACTTATTGAAGCCATGGGGGGATGAAGTTTGCGGGATAATTTGATATCTGTCTGGACTTAAGCGGGCCTCTCTGCAGGTGCCTTGGATTCCTGTTCGTTCACATCACTGTAGTGGGGCGGCGGCCCCCACACTGGACAGAAGGGGTTAAAACAGGCTGAAGGGAGCCTTTGCAGAGCCCTGGCCAATCAGAGAGGGCCTTGAAAGGAGCCAATGAGAAGGCAGCTTGCTGGGGCAGCCCTGGTTATAAGGAGCTGCCCAGCAGAGCAGAGAGCAGTTGGGACCTGACCAGGGAAAGTGCAGGACCGGTTCCTAGGGAAGCACGTTAGAGAGAGCAGTGCGGGGCAGGCTCAGGGGAGCTAGAGAGGGAGGCTGCAGGCCTTCATACAGGGGACAGGAGGGTGTAAGAGTCCCAGGGGAAGTGGCCCAGGGAACAGGAGACTTATTGCTCCAGTCCCTGACAGTTCCTGGTTATTCCACAACGGAACATGCTGCAGATTGACTTTCAGTAGGAACCAAAGGCCCGTGGCACATCACAAGCAACCGCTCAGAGCTGTTTGAACAGGAATGTGGAGAGGTAGCACCAGGCCCCAAGGCCGAATCCTACCCTGACTTCCACCCTCTGCCACCTCATTGCCTGCAGTGGCATTGCACAAGGTGTAAATCCGGACAACGGGTGCTGGGCCTTCCTCTCAGAAAGCAATGGGAGCTATTGGCCCCGTGGTGCATTTCCCATTTCACCATCTGAAATAATGAAAATTGCAAGCGCTAAAATGCTTCGTGTACTCGGATACCATAACAAAACAATTCTCTGACACCACTGTTGGGACCCAGATGTCTCAGTCGGGCCGCTACTGGTGCAAATGAACATAACTGTTGAAGTCAGGGATGCTGTGCTGATGGACATCAGCTGAGAATCTGGCCCTTTGGCTGTCTGAGTTGTAATGAGAACAAGTTTAAATAAGCATCTAATCAGGCAAAAATTCAGGAGAAAGCACTATGCAAATATGTCAACACATTATAATTTTAAGCTGAGAGGAAGACTCGTGCTTACAGTATAGAAGTAAGTGTGTGTGTGTGTGTGTGTGTGGTGGGGGGTGTGTGTGTGTGTGTGACTAAACCTTACATTTGTGCTTAAAGTTAAGCACTTGCGTGTTCTGGTGAATAGTGATAGATTCCTGAGTACCTCAGTTTCTCCATCTGTAACATGGAAATAATAATTCTCAGCTGTCCCACAGGAATGCTGTGAGAAACAATGCGTATAAAATGCCCATTGGTTCTTGGATGGAAAGGGCTGTGTAAATGTTAGAACATAGCTTAAAAATTATAAGCTGATGCATAAATTGCTCTCCTCATGGAAAGGGTTAAATGGTACGTCCCTTCTGGGTGCCTGTTTCCATTATTTGGGCTCATTTTCTGTGGCGTGAGCTCAAGGATGTGAAAAAAGATAGCGTGAAACCAATGCAAAGCAGGCTTAAAGCGACTGCTCCACTAAATGTCAACTGCCCAACTAAATATAACCCCGAAAGTAAAATTTATGCTTTGCACTCCTTCGCTTTTTTATTGTGGTGAAAAAAACCCAGGAACTCAGCGGGCTGTAACTTTAATAGGTCATTCCAGCCAGTGCTTACCTTTACAAAATCCTGATAATACAGGGAAGACAATACAGTGATCAAAAGCAGTGATGAGATTTTTTTAGCAGCATTAACCGTCATGACCTAGCAAAATGAAAGAAAATGGTTTAACAGAACTGTCAGATCCAATATAGCTAATAAAGGCATGGATAAATGTTTATTACATACCGGAGACAGATCATTTCTGTACAGAAATTGAGGATGACCTTTACTGATAACTCCTATCTGCCTGATATCCTGAATAAGAAAAAGAGAGAGGGAGGGAGCTGCGCTTTTGCTGATATTTATGAAAGGTGGAAAAAAATTACAATTTGCAGATGACTTTTTTTTTTTTTTTTTTTTTTTTTTTTTAAGAAGCGGGCTATCATGAAAACAAAGATACAAAACGTTTGTTCAGCCAAGAGATTTCAGGGCCCTTATTTGTGTCATGAGTGAAAACGAGCATGTTCAAGTTGGGCCCCGCATTAGTCCACTTGTCATGTTATATAAATACATGTAATATGTGGGTGAGCATGAGTCGAGGGGCCAATTCACCACATCCTTACTTTAGTTTTATCCATGTGAAGCAAATTAGAAACTGGAGTAAATGGTGGAAAATCAAATTTTTAGGTGCTCAGTACCTGCAGATTTTCAAAAAGGCATTGCACCCCACAGCTCCCATTCTGAAAACATGTATGACCAAAAGAGAAATTGAAAGTCTCCCCTCTTATTTTGGTGCCTAAATGTGAATTGAGCTCCTTTGAAAATCTAGCCTGCTGCATAAATTACACATAGGGTTGCCAGGTGTCCGGTTTTGAACTAGACAGTCTAGTATTTGAGCTTTCTGTTCGGGAAACAAATTGAGAAAACATAAATGAAAAAATATAAATGTCCGGTATTTTCTAAATAAGATGTAATGTCGATTGTGATGTAATGTCAAGAATATCCAGTATTTTTGTTGAAACCATCTGGAAACCCTAATTTACACACAACCCTCCTCTATGTTAAAAGATCATTACTGAGATTACCAAGTCAACTACTGCAAAGGAAAATGCCGGAACTAGGGTTGCTTTAAGCATGTTCGGTGAAGACGGAATTGGGATTTCAGCTGCTGAAACTGAAGAAGTCTTTATTGATGATGTGCAAGTTATTGTAACTTGGCCAGGTTTGGGTGGATTTTCACAGGGATGGCAGAAGGCACATCTCTGATTCAGAGGCTCTCCTGTCTAATTTCAAATCTACAAAGCAAAGTGCTACTGAAAGAAAAGTCACCAGATTTTTTTAATATGTGCAAAACAATGCATTTTCCTCTCTTGCCTTATTCTTGGAAATAGCTGAAATTGTTTTTGGCTAAAAAGAAAAGTCAGCATGGAACAGTTTAGCTCTTTCAGTTCTAGTCTGTAAATAACCGAAAACAGGGCCTTATATTGGAAAATGTTAGTCAACTTTAATAATGAGAGGCACTGCCAACCCGCCTGTAGTAAATTAATAATGAATTAATAATTAAGAATGCCTTCTGCTTCTGCTCATTGTCTGAAGCTTGCATGGTGGCCAGTGATATATGCGGATCTTTCAAAACTATATGTCATAACAAAACAATTCTCTGACACCATTGTTGGGACCCAGATGTCTCAGTCGGGCCGCTACTGGTGCAAATTAACATAACTGTTGAAGTCCGGGACACTGTGCTGATGGACATCAGCTGAGAATCTGGCCCATTGGCTGTCTGAGTTGTAATGAGAACAAGTTTAAATTCCAGGCGTGCGGCAGGTGTGTTTTTTCTGTCTTGGTTTACAGATGACTTATTAGTTGCCAGTAATAACGCTTAGGTCTGATAGTAACTTAGCAGCAAGCTGAAAATCATACGTTAATGATGTAGTTTGAAGCAGGGAAGGGGAAGATGAGATTCCTGGGCTCATTTGATGACTTAGAAGAGAAGCACATCAGAAAAAGAAATTGCTAAAATCAGTGCTGATGAGCAGAGCCATGCAAATTTGCAGACAACTGCTTGATATATGTGGATGCGCATATCCACGTACCATGTTTGCGGCTTGTGAAGGGACGCGGATCCAAATTTCAAACTGAGAGCTCTGCAAATCTATGGATACCTGCTTTATATCATGTTTGCAGATTGGATGTGGATACACCTTGGCTACGTCTAGACTGGCATGATTTTCCAGAAATGCTTTTAACGGAAAAGTTTTCCGTTAAAAGCATTTTTGGAAAAGAGCATCTAGATTGGCACGGACGCTTTTCTGCAAAAGCACTTTATGCGGAAAAGCGTCCGTGGCCAATCTAGACGCGCTTTTCCGCAAAAAAGCCCCGATCGCCATTTTCGCGATCGGGGCTTTTTTGCGCAAAACAAATCTGAGCTGTCTACACTGGCCCTTTTGCGCAAAAGGGACTTTTGCCCAAACGGGAGCAGCATAGTATTTCCGCAAAAAGCACTGATTTCTTACAGTAGGAAGTCAGTGCTTTTACGGAAATTCAGGCGGCCAGTGTAGACAGCTGGCAAGTTTTTCCGGAAAAGCCCTTTTGTATCTGTGCGGGGGTCTATGGATGAGGAGCCAAAAAATTCCTACTGCACTTGCCATCTAGCCTAACAAAGTGCCTTTTACATTCCAGTGCTGTTTAGCTCTTTTCCATTACAAATCTACTGAGGTGCAATGTAGCTGCTCTTTTCTAACATGGATGCAGTGCAGGTAGGATTGTTTTACTCATGTAGATTGCAGAGCTGTGTTGGTCCCAGGATATTACAGAGACAAGGTGGGGGAGATAATATCGTAAATTGGTCCACCTTCTGTCTCTCTCACCAACAGACTTTGGTCCAGTATAAGATACTACCTCACCTACCGAGTTAATCTTTCTGACCCATTTGGTAGTGTAAGGCTCACAAAAGCAAAGCATTATTTTTGCAGCAACCTCAGCTGTTAAGTCTCCTGGCCTGCTTATGGCAATTCAAGTCCCTCTCACTGTTCCCATTAAAATTGGATGAGTTTTCTCTGCCGTTGATGGGGACTTTGCTTTGCCTTTAACATCAGCCTGGAATGTCCCAAAGAACCCTCACTAAAAAACTCCGCAGGTGAAATAGACCAGCAATTTTTATAAGGGAATCTCGTGCCATAGATGTGTGTGGCTTCATGTCTCTGACCAGATAATCCTGCCCAGATTTACTGTGCAGCAGGAATTCCACTTTCAGCACACACAATGGAAACTGACATACACAGGGTTTTGTGGGTTTTTTTTCAGTCGCTGCTCAGCTGTAAGGGTAGCATGGGATTTTGCCATTGACTTCAAGGACCCAGGATTCCACACTGACCCAGCTAGCCTGGTCCAAAGTTCATGGAAAGCCTCCCATTGATTTCAAAAGAATTTGGCCCTGAGGGGGGCAGCTGGCTTGTGGGAAAACAAAACAAATATGGGAACGTTCACTCGAAACGCTGAACAAAGCAACATTTTTGGGGGGGAACCCAGCTGGGGGAGCTGATTGGGACACAGTCCCGGTGCTCTGTGAGAAAGCGCCCCCTTGTGATAGTCCCACCCAAGCAGCAAGAGCTACACACGTCCGACAGGAGAGCCTTTGTTCTCACAATTTTCCAGCTCAGTTTTGCCTATTCGGGAAGCTTGTTCAGGTACCTGGGCCCAGGTTCCCAGATGGTGTGAAGTGAACTCAATATCCCTAGAGCCTCCCATCTAGCAGCACACCCGCGAGGTGCTGCCTTTTAGAATCCGAGCCGCCCCAGTGGTTTAAGCAAGTGAATAGTCCCACGCAGAGGTATGCACTTGCTTAAGTGCTTTGCTGGTTCAGGGCCCAGCTGAGGTCCTGGCACCTGGAAGCTAGGCTGCTTACCCAACGTGAGGCTTATGAGGTTTATTTGTCTTTCCAGGCAATGAGTGTGTGAATCGGAAGGCAAATACTCTAGCAGATGAGCCAGGCAGCAGGAAGTATGGCCTAATGGATTGGGCACAGCATGGGGCTGGCTTGGACTTGACACACGTCTGGGAGCCAGGGGCTCCTGAGTTCTATTGACTGGGACAAGCAGATGAATGACTGACAGACACATGGGATGGGTTGAAATGGCAGATTGCAACTTTAATTAATTATCCCTGGGGGAGGGGCGCTCTCTCACCTACCAGGTAGTTAATTGGTTCCAGTGTGGCTGACAGGCCTTTAACCACCAACCAAACAGTGATGGGTTAGTCTCTTCCCAGTCTACCCCACAGACTCAGCCCTGGGGCGAAACCTCTTTTGTAAACGGAGGGCAGGGTGAGGGAGCGTGAAATAACCTAGGCATAAAGATGAAAGGAGGAGTGGAGAGAACCTCAGTCCGCAAAGAGGCTAGGCTCTCTGCCCCGGGAGTGCAAAGTCCAGCTGTGCACACCTCTGGCCCTTTTAGCCTTTCCCCACGCTGGACACTGGCCGCAAGGTGTGACAAGTCAGTAATCGCAACAGCATTGTGTGGCCCTTGCGTCATATGGCTCCCAACCCTGTTGAGCTTGCAGGCGGGTGCGAGGAAGGCGAAAAACCTACCAGGCCACACCCCAATTTGGCCCAGTGGGCAACATTTCTTCCTGCTCCCTAAAAACAGGCAATCAGACAGTCCCGCAGCACCGTGAAGTGTCACAGCTTCTGATCTGTCTCTGAAGGGAGCGAGGGGATGTCTACACTGTGATAAAAACCCATACGGCTGAGTCTCAGAGCCTGGAGCAGTGGATTGGGGATTGTGGGGCTCAGGCCGCAGGGCTATAAAATGGTAGAGTAGCTTTTTGATTCAGGCTGGAACCTCTGCTCTGAGAACTTCCCCCTGAGAAAGGTGGCAAGAGGTCATTTCAAACGCGTCACTGGCTTGCTGCGGGAATCAGGTGTCCTCCCTGTGCCACGTTTGACCCTTTTGTAAAGCCGGCATTATCACACTTCCCTAACCAATCAAGGTCTTAATTTGTTATTGTTTGCCCAGTCCTCTGAGGACCTGGGGCCAAATTCTCCACTAATGTCATCTGGTGAAAGCCCATTGAAATCAGGGGAGTTAAGGCTGATTTACACCAACAGAGCATTTGGCTGACAACAGACGGGCCTGGCTCTGCGCTCCCAGAAGGGGCTGGACCGAGGACAGAAGGGGCACTGCCCCCCAACCTTTAGAACTGCGCAGAGTGGTGCTTCGGCAGTGATTAAAAGAGCCCAGAGTTCTGACCTCAGCCGCAGCAGCAGCTGGAAGTCCCAGTTCCCTTTGAATTGCTGGGCCTCAGGGAAATTGCCCCTTTTTTTCTCCCCTCCCCTCATTGGTGGGCCTGCTAAGCAGTGGTTTGATCTCGAGAACTGTCCCACATTAGCTCTAACGATGGCTCCAGTCTCTCCGACGCTGTCTGTACGACGTTTCCTTGAGTCAGTTTGACTTTCTCGGCGACGGATCCCGGAAAGGGAATATTTCAGTTCGCTGATGTGGCTTGGGTGTGCGGTTCAATCTTGCAGTGTGGTCGGGGAAGATCGCAGCGCTAAATTTGGACGGTGTCTCTTTAAAATAAATGATTGAAAGCAAAAAAAAAAAAAAAAAGAAAAAGTCATAGGGAAAATTAGCTGCTGTTTTAAAACAGAATATTTTGTCAAAATCAAATTTATGACAGTGAGGGAGACTCACTCTAATGGCTGAGAAGAATGCAGCGATTCAATGAGGTATGAATAGCTGTAAGATGGGACAATTACCACCTCCGAAACAATATATTTGTAAAGTTAATTCCTCTTCAACATGAACAATCTCCTTACACTTGACCCCCTTCTATTGCCTCTTCCATGCTTGAACTCTCCTTGAACTTTGAAGATCCATCTTGAGAGTCTGATATGGCCACCTCCTTTGCATCTGGTTATTTTAGCTCCAGTGTGCAGCCCTAAAACGGCAATTATGGTGATATATTGCTCAAGTCACCCGCCATGGATTAGGATCGGGATCAGCACATTTATGCACGCAGGAGTGCTGAATGGAGACTATAGCAATGATTTTAAATGACTTGATTAATTCTGAAACAACATTTCAGAGTCCATTAGCTCCAGCAGGTTTTGGGGTTCGGGCGGCACTTCCCCCCTGCACCAAATGTCCAGATCGTATTCTTTTAAAGAGCAAGAACCCACTGCTTTTATTGCTCCTCTTACCCATGTTGCCTTTTTCCACTCCAATAAAAGTTTATTGGGCTTGAGGGCAACTTGGACAATAAGTTCTCTTCCTAGATCCCATGGCTGAATTCATCTTTCCAAACTGTGATACGTCCCTTTAAATGCCTCGGTGGATACAGAATGGTGTGTACCAGCAGGAGAGCCTTCATTTTTTAACTGTGGATCAGCAGAGCTGTTTCTTTCGTATACAAGAAAGGAAAAGAATATGTACCGGTTTCTGAAATCACACGCATTTTACACTAGTGTGACTTTGATGCGAGTGGATTTCCTTCTGATTTAATGAGAAATTATTAGGAAGGTCAAGAAATTGCGATCTGCTTTGCCAGCTTTATTTCTTTTATTGACAGCTGGATCTTTGGCTGATGTATTTCAGTGTAGCTCCATTGGCTGCACTGGAATCATGCTATTTGACACCAGCAGAGGATCTCATGTGGCAACAAAAGCATAGCCTGGACCTGTATGCAAACACAGTTGGAAATTTACCAGCAAGGATATGGTACTATGTGGGCTAGATCCTTTTGTATATTGATTTGGCTCTGCTGAAGTCAGTGGCGCTCCGTCAATTTACACCAGATGAGGATTTGGCTGTCAATATAAGAAAGAAAGTTAAGGTAGACTAATAAAATCAAGACACCGGATTCTCATCTCTCTAATCCCCCTTCTTTGGACTGTTAGCCATGGAGGGTGAGATGCTCAGTGGGGTAAATCAGTGTAGCTCTGTGGGACTGGCCCTAAATATTAAGGCTACGTCTACACTGTGAGATTTTGAGGCAGAAAATATGCTAATGATGGACTCATTAGCATAAGTTGCAATCTCATTAGCATATTTTCTGCTGTTTCTTTTTGCACAAGGGGTTTTTGTGCAAAAAGCAGCAGTGGTAGCCTCTTCCGTTTAGCGCAAAACCCTCCAGGAGAGGCATACGGACCTTGCGCAAAATGGGGTTTCTGCGCAAAATGGAAATGGCTATACTGCTTCTTTTTGCACAAAAACCCCTTGTGCAAAAAGAAATGGCAGAAAATATGCTAATGAGATCACGACTTATGCTAATGAGTCCCACATTAGCATATCTTCTGCCGCAAAAACTCGCAGTGTAGCCGTAGCCTTTAGCGTTTTAAGAGCAGTGTTGGTGGGGCTTGTTTGCCTCTGGGAACGAGATTCTCCTTTGCGCTGCACCTTGTGTGGTTAGTGCAGCCATGGGGAAAGTGAGGGTGAAACCTTGCTAAGAATGTGGAGGACTTGGGTGCTCTTTGTGCAGGTGGAAAGGATTGCACGAGGTGCAGAGCCAGGGAGAATCAGGCCCGGGAAGTAGACGCGCTCTTTCTCACGGGAGAAGGAGAAATGTAAGCGCTGCTTCAGGGACTTTGGTGCTGAGGGGCGGCCTGTGCATATAGGCCGACTCGACCGTCACGTTAAACGGGACGCCCAATGATGACATCACATCATTGAGGGCTGTGGAGGCAGGGACGCCGATCGCACATTCCACCTGGGGAGTCAGCTGCCGGCAGCCCGCCTCGGGCCACCCCTACTGGTGCTGGCAATCTGTCCCTCACTGTTATAATCATTTACTAAAGCACTGAAAGCCACCCCAGTCGCTTTCCGTTGTGGCTCAAACTTTCTTGTGTGTTTCGGGAGGGGGGATTAAAACAACCAAATAATGAAATGACCATCGCAAGCCATCATCTGAATGTTCATACACCCACCACTCCAGTGCAGAGGAGAAGCAGATAAACAAACCCATTAGAGTCGATGGGTCAGATTCACTGGGAGGAGTTAATGTACATCCCACTGCTGCTGTCGCTAGTGGGGTTCTGTCACAGTGGGAGGAGGGGGAAATGTTTAGCTTTGGCTGAAGTTTTATAGGAACAATGCAGCAGGCACCACTGATGGGATGTGCCCTATGCCCTATGCCCCAGCCTGACTGGCAAGGCCCCATCTTTTGACTCCTTATGTTCCCTAACCCAGCAGAGGAGAGTTAGGGTTATTTTCTCCCCCTCCTACTTCCTCCCAAGAGAATTCCTGCCCAGGGGTCTTGCACCTGGGTTTATGTTAGCAGAAGGTGGCATAAACCTAGTTCGAATCTGGCCCAATATGTGGCATGTTAAGACAAAGAATCGCAGCATGAATAAAGTCAGGATAAAGTTATGTCGGGCTCCAATGTGAGATCGTTGTAATGTTACCAGCTTTATGTCTCTTAAGACCTGGGTGCTACACTGTGGGTTACCTGCTGAATGTGTGTGAAGTAGGGATGTGAAAAAAAAAATGCAGAAAAAACCTCATCGCTAGTCATAGTTGTGCTGGGAATGGGAACAAGCTGTGGCTTCTGTCAGGGTACAGCTACATTGAAATCCCCCCAACCGAACGACAACCCCCTCACCCCGCAACAGCGAAACGGGTGTGTTTCAGAGTCCAAGCTCCAGCTGGAGCAGGATTGACTACCCTGCTATGTTTAGCTTCGCAGCATGAGCTTGAGTCAGCTGATGTGGGTTCTGGGAATCGCGCCTGTGTGTTCGTTTGGTTTGGTTTTGGAATGTAGACCTACCCCCAGAGGCTGCAGAAAAACATGTAGGATGGATAAATAGGCCAAGCCGAGTACAGCTGTTCTGTCATCCAGAGGCTATGCTTTTCATCGCCCAGGCAAGCGGCGCATGAAACCAGAAAGCCTGCCCCGAGAGTCCCAACTGCATTGGTCATCCAGTCTCTTCCGCTGGGGGGTGGATGTACATATCAAAAAGGGGGAAAGAAATGAAGTTAATAACTTTACCCAGACAGAGCGGCTGATGTGGAGTTGGATGCTCTTGGATAAAGCAGGAAGAGTGTGGCTCAAACACAGAACAGACAGATTAGATGAAAGGAACAAGACTCATTGACAGGTACGTTTTTGTGCATTTGTTGCCACATTGTTTAATATTTTGGACCAAGTGTTCCCTGGAAGCTGTGCACTTGGGTGGCCACCGAGGAGAGATGCAGGTGCTGCCCAGCTGATTAGCACAGCACCCAAAGCTGCTTGCAGCCAGCGGCCTCGGTGCACATAACAAAATTTATTCTTCACATGGAAGGGAAAAAAAAAATTATTCTTCCTCTGTGTTTTATCAGGCAAAACTCCCATGGAAATTAATGGGCGCTTTGACCAAATAAGACCAAAGGTGAGCCTCTGATACCCATGTGGAGAGGTACCTTGTTTCTCAAGTAGTCCCATTTTTTTCCTTGATTGACCTGGGGGAGGGAAAGAGTTCGTTCCTGAAAGAAAACCTGAAAAATGTCATTTAAAAATGGACATTTTGTATAGAAATTGCCATTTTTGTGAGGAAAAAGTATTTTTTTGTACATTTTTTTCAGACTTTTTTTTTTATCAGTTACATGGCTGAAACCTGCTGCCCCTTTAACAGCCACATGTGGCCCAAGCAGGCTTCCATCCCAAATAGGCTTCTGTCAGCTGCAGCGTCAGATCTCGCTGCCCCAAGCGGCGCCCTGACCAGACAAGGAAAAAAGGTCAGAGCAGGGGAATGCAGCTGCGGGAACGGGAGTTGCCATTTTCCCTTTGAAGAGCCGCATGTGGCTTGCGAGCTGCGGGTTGGCTACCCCTGGTCTACGTCAACTTTCTCAGGGCCACTTTCTCTTTAAATCCTAACTCAAAAACATGCTATCTACACCTTCACTATTTTATAAAGGCTCTGCTCTCCATTCTCAGGGCAACTGATATCAAAGCCCAATTTTTGAGGGATTATTTTTGCATATTCATAGATACCGAGGCCAGAAAGGACCACTATAACCAGTATAACAGAGGCCAGAAAACTTCCCCAGCATAATTCCTGTTTGAACAACAACTTGGCCACCCCTGAGCTAGAGAGACCCCCTTAGGGGAGCTCTGTATCTTACAATAAATCTGTACTAGAACATCAATGTACATCACTGTCTAAAGTAAATTATATACCCTGCAGATACAGTGATGCTTTCATAGGAAGATTCATTAAACAGTTTTTGTCTGGGGGGGAATATGCAGAGAAGGGTAAGTAGTATCCACTCCCAATCCACAGCGATGGTAGGAGGCATTGGCAACTGCTACTCCAGTCTGTTGGCTGGAAAAGAGACAGCACTCCTTTACACAGGGCATTGGATATGTGCAATCAATGACCCAATGACCCTATCCCACACCGCTCAGCTAACGGCTGTTGCTGCCACAACACCGGTAGAGAGCCTGGGCGTGGGGCCATGAGGATGGGAGTTGCCAGAGGAAGAACTGGCTGAGCAGCTGGCAGTGCACGGAACAACAGAAGATAAAAGATGTGAGGTTCATTGGGTCATTTGGACCATCCCGAGACAATGCAAGATTGCTCCTTACACCGTTGCCTGCTGGTTAGGGCCGAGGCTTCCCCCGCCTTCCTCAAGAGACCGATCCACTTCATTGAACCCGTTCTACTGTCCAGAAGTTTTCCTTCAGAGTCAGCCCAGATTTCACTTTTGTTAATTTTAGCCCATTATTCCTAACGATACCCCCCTTGTACCGCTCTAAATAATTCCTCACCCAGTCTTCCTCCTTGCTGCATACACCCCGCAGAGGTCTGTAAACAGTGATGGCGTCCTCCGCTAGCCGTTGATTTGGCCGTGCTCCCGTGTACTGCCTCTGGGGCTAAAACACTGGACTGGCACTCAGGAACCTTGTGTTCAACACCTCCCTCTGCCACTGGTTTCCTGTGTGACTTTAGGCAACTCACTTAATTTTGTTGTGCGTCAGATTCCTGTCTGTACAACGGGGATATGAATACGTCTCTTGTCTGTGTTTCCTTAGATTGTCAGCTTGTTGAGGCAAAGGCTGTTGCTTGCTATTTACACAGTGCCTAGCACATTAGGGCACTAGTTTGGTTTGGGGCATCTTGTCACTGCTGCAATCTATACGTACATAATAAACTTAAACAACAACAAATAGTCTGGTAGCACTTTTAAAGACTAACAAAACATGTGGATGGTATCATGAGCTTTTGTGGGTATCACAGGCCACTTTTTCAAATGACCTTAGTGTTGTATGTCCAGAACCAAAATAAATAGGGGAGAAGGGAGGGGAAGGGAGAGCTTGTTTATGTATTTCCTCACACCCGTTCCTTTAGCAGCCTGATCATTTTTTGCTGCTTTTTTCTCTGTACTCCTTCCAACTCCTCAATCTCTTTCTGCTTCCGAGGCACCTAGAAATTAACTCATTATTTCAACAGTGTTCACACTGTTAGAATACCATAGATAGAAGCTGTCCAAGAGGTGGTGCCTATATACTACCTGTGATGGGTAGAAGTGTTCTGTGGGGCTCAAATAATATTGGTAAAAGTTATGAGCAGATCGATGCTGTGTATGGCCCTTAAGGGTCTCGGCTTAGTTCGAAACGGAATCCTAAATGCATGTGTGTTCTGCTCATTGACAACCAGCTGGGACACATGGAAAACTCAGTCTGCTTCCATGGTTTCATCTCCCAATGGGTCAGGCTAGTTCCTTCTCCCCTGCTACTGCCTGGAATGACAATGTAACAAGTTAATATTTAGCCTGTAAAGCAATCGATAACATCGAACACACTGCCCCATTGTTTTGAGTCAAGATGAATTTTCTCGCAGTGTCTTCAGCGGTGTGAGGGTCTCCGACGGACAGTGGTCCTACTCCCAGAAAACGCACTGGGGACAGATTTCTGACAATAAACTGAGTACAGAACAAAGGAGTGAGAGTGGCAAGTCACCATTTCCTAGCAAATACCTGCTCAATTCCAGGGCAATATTTCCTCTGAAGCTGAACGTGATGGCAGGCATGCTTTTGTGCAAACAATCAGATGTGTCTAAGTGCGGCTTGCCTCTCCTCCCGCATTCACTAAATGAGTAGATTCCAGCACCGAAGCACAGGCCAGCACGTTCAGTGGACTATCCAAATCATTATGTTAGTTATATCCCAAACCCCATATCTCAGCACTGTCAGTTGTTCCCTGGCGGAGACGTGAAAGACAGTTAAAGGGACTTTTGGTGACATCCCCTCTGTTTAATGAAGCTTGGAGTTATGGGCAAGTGACTCGAACTGCCGTTATTATCTGCATGAGCGACTAGAGGCCGAGGGTCTAGGTATGTGCAAAGAGTTCCACTGCAAATGTGCCTATTGATCATTCATAATCAGACCAAGCGGGTCAGGGGTGCGGGGGAGACGGAGTGCTCTGAAAAAGCTGACAAATGAAGCAGTGGTGCTTGGGGGTTAATGTAATATTCAAACAGAATGAGATCTTCATTTCCTTACGAGCTTGTCACTTTTCCCCTCCTGTGACATTTTTGCCAGGGAGTGCAGAGAAAGAGAGAGAAGGGAGTCTGTGTATGGGAGAGAGACCCTAGCCAGGAGGTAACCAAATACACAGAAGGAGAGACCCTTATTTCCTTTGCTTTTACATCCTTTATGCACACCCCTGCTTACAGTGCTCTGCAATATGGCTCTTACTCTTTCATAAGAGATGCTAATAAAAGCTTCAGGGGGTAGCTGAGTTAGTCTGTACAGGATAAACTTAAAAAACAAATAGTCGTTTAGCACTTTAAAGACTTACAAAACATGTAGATGGTATCATGAGCTTTTGTGGACACAGCCCACTTCTTCAGATGACTGGAGCGTTGGATGTCCAGAACTAAAATAAATAGGGGATAAGTGGGAGGGGGGGAGGGGGGGAAGAAGGGTAGGAAAAAATGGGAGGGGGGGAAAACAAGAAGAGGCAGGGGGGAAAATATCAAGGGGAAAACTGACCTGGAATGTAACAGGAAAAACAAATAGACTGCGTCTAGACTGGCATGATTTTGCGGAAATACTTTTAACGGAAAAGTTTTCCGTTAAAAGTATTTCTGCAAAAGAGCGTCTAGATTGGCACGGATGCTTTTGCGCAAAAGCATCCATGCCCAATCTAGACACGCTTTTGCACAAGAAAGCTCCGATGGCCATTTTAGCCATCAGGCTTTCTTGCACAAAAAATTAAGGTGCCTGTCTACACTGGCCCTCTTATCCCTGAGCGGGAGCGTCAAAATATTTGCACAAGAAGCACTGAATTCTTACATTAGAACGTCAGTGCTCTTGCGCAAATTCAAGCGGCCAGTGTAGACAGCTGGCGCAAAATCTTGCCAGTCTAAACGCACCCATAGTCTATAAGCACCTAAAGACTGGATAGTCAAAAGAGGCAGATAAGAACCATTAGTAGGCAATAGAGAAGAAGAGTTCTAACACCAGATACAATAAGACAAAGAATCATTGGCACCTTCATTGTTTGGTAGGTTGATAATGTTCCAGTCATCCGGAATCTTTATGTAATCCATTAGCATGAGTATCAAACGTATGAATGAAGCATAGTTCCAGTCCTTCCCTGTGTATTTGGCTTGTGGAATTGATCTGTAACAAAACAGCCACTTGAAGATCTGTTAATGAATGCCCAGGTAGGTTGAAGTGTTCCCCAGCAGGTTTTTGTATGTTCCTTTACAGATATCTGATTTGTGTCCATTAATTCTTTCCTGTAGGGACTGTCCTGTTTGTCATATATATATATAGCAGTGGGGCATTGCTGGCATAGATTACATTCCTGGATGTGCAGTTAAATGAACCCCTGATTTGGTGGGTTATGTGATTCAAGAGGATTCAAATAATGAATCCGCATGTATAAATATGTGAGTAGCCTTGGTTTATATCCCTAACTCTCTGGGGAAATCCATTAACTGCCCAGGCCAGAGTCCGCTCCTGGAATGGGTTTACATGGGGTGCAAAGTCAGGACTGAGTTTGCCTCCCCAGGAGTTAACACACAAGGCTATTGAGCACCCAGTGTGGAGAGAATGCCCTGTGCTTTTTGCAGTCTTGCGAATGAGGCCTGGGGGAGGGGGAGGAAGCAAACGTCTAACTCTGCTTCGTATGCCAGGAGCGTCATCTTTGCTCCACTGTGGTTTTGAGTGGCTTGTTGGCACTTTAATAAATATGTCACTGTGGCCGGGACCCTGAGGGCTGAGTAGCCTAGTGGCTACATCGCTGAGTAGGCAGGTAGAAAAAGGAGGGGGTCTGACCCACTGTGTTCCTGGCCCAGGAACTCTGCGCTACTTCCTATTCAAGTCCTTCAGTTTGGGGCGTGACCTCCACGATCCCAGATTCCCCTGAGTTGGGGCTTCCCAATAAGTTTCCCCCCTTTACCCAGAGGGATGGGGTTGGAGGCTTACTCGCCCCCATGGCTGCTGAGCCCCCATGGACAGGCTCGCTCAGACTGCCGAACCAAGCTAGTCCGCCCCAAACTGAGCCAGGCTCCTGTTTCCCCCCCCCCCTTCCTCCAGGCCTGGCATTGATTGCAGGTAAAGTGGGGCAGGGCTAGCTGGGTCCAGAGGCTTTCTTTAACCCCTGGGATGCCAGGCCCGCTTTTTCTCCACTCCCTCACAGTCATGTGACAATTTAGGGAAACTGAGGCTGGGTGAGACTGGCTAAAGATCAAACAGAAAGCCCATGCTCCAGCTGGGAATGGATTTCACAAGTCTAGTATATAGGAGAGTCACAGATTGCCCTTTCAAGCCATTTGGAAACATGCTTACATCCCCAAAGACCAGCTCCTCAGCAGATGTAAATCACTGAAGTCAGTTGAGCTCAACTGACTCCCACCAGCTGAGTGGCTGGTGGTTCCGATTCTAATGTCAGTGAAGGCTGGTTTTACATGTATGCAAATCCCCTTTGGTTAAATTAGTTCTGATTTACACTGGCAAGTGATCAGAGTCAGGGCAAAGGTTACTAAGGCTAGAAAGGCTGGCCTGGTAAATAAGGTGCTAGTCTAGTTCTCAAGAAACAGGGTCCAGTGCTTGGCTCAGTCACAGGCTTACTACGTGTAGGGAAATCACCGACTCTGTTCCTCAGATCTCCATCTGGAAAATGGGGATATTGCAAAGAGTGGGACTCAGGCTGAAAGCCATATGTGATTGTGAAGTGACATGGCCTCCAGGCTCCTTCTGCGAGCTTGGGCACATCCTTCACTTTCTCTATCTCTCAGAGTGCATCTACACTGCAAGGCTTACCTCGAAATAATCTACGCAAACTGAGCTATGTCAATTGCATATCTTATTTCAAAATGACTTATTTCAAAATAGGGAGCGTCTACACAGCACTTATTTTGAAATGGAATTCTCTTCCTCCGACTTCCCTTACTCCTCGTACAATGAGGATTACAGGAGCCGGAGTAATAAGTCCTCCAGCTTGACAGTATTTTGACACTATTTCAAAATAACTGGCTACTGTGTAGACGCGGACTATGTTATTTCAGAATAGCGCAGTTATTTCAAAATAGTGTTGCAGTGTAAACGTACCCTCAGTTCCCCACTAGCAGAATGGAGCTGATCATGCTTCCTTGATTTGTCGTGTCCGGTTTCACCAGAAGCTCCTGAAGTCAGGGACTGTGCTTTCCTGTGTATCTATACAGCTCCAAGCACGGTGGGGCCTGATTCCAGGAGGGGAGTTCTACATGGTTATAATATAATGTTAATATAATACTTCTCAACCTCCCAAACCAGGAATTCCTTTTGACATTTTGCTCTGCTAACAAGTTTTGCAGTTCACCAGTTTCCTGCATGTGACAAAGTCATAGCACTCTTCTAAGATAAGCCCCTTCTCAGATGTATGCTTTTGTCCCTTAGATTCATATTAAATATTTTGGATTATTAAACTTTTACCAGAACTCTGATTTCTTCAGGGGTCTGCCCAGCTTATGACCTCTTCCCAATAAAAACTTAGTTACAACAGCAGATTTTGCAGTGGAAAACTAATGGGAGATGGGAGAAACCAATCATCCCAAATATTAGTCAGGCCTGCTTCTCTTTTTCCCTACAAAAATTCACTTACGTTTTTGGGGAAAAAACAGGCATCTCTCTCATTCCCTCTGGCCTGAAGAGTCCTACTGCTCTGAAGTTGCTACTCTGAAGCTATGGGCATCGTGCAAGAGGGGTTTTCTTGCGCAAGAAGGGGCAGTGTAGACAGCTCCTTCTGGCGCAAGAGCCTCTTCTGCAAAAATGGTGGCTTATTAGGTATGCAAATGAGGCTTGGCTATATTCCACGTTTAGCCTCGTTTGCATATTTCTGACACAAAAAGCCACGAGTGTAGACATAACCCTAGACTCCTTTAGCCCTCAGTTGTGTCCATACTGAACAATGAGGTCACGGGCGCTGTGCTTTTCAAATGAAGCCACGTGTTAGTCGCTAGTGCCGTTCACTGTGACTGAATGGAGAGGGCCGCCTCTCTCACTCCCGTTAGACACGAACCAAAAAAGCTCATTTATATTTTAAAATGGCATTCGTTGTCAGTCATAGAATCATAGGACTGGAAGGGACCTCGAGAGGTCATCGAGTCCAGCCCCCCACCCTCAAGGCAGGACCAAGCTCCATCTACACCATCCCTGACAGATGTCTATCTAACCTGTTCTTAAATATCTCCAGAGAGGTAGATTCCACCACCTCCCTTGGCAATTTATTCCAATATTTGACCACACCAGTCGTGTGCCTTTACAAGGCGGAGTGAATTTGGAGAAAGAGAGTCAATTTCAGGAGGGCCCGACTTCGTTGTGACACCTAGAGCTAAAGAATGCAAAATGGTACTGGCCCCTCAGTATGTAAACCTGATCTCCATGCATGCTCAATAAATGGGCAGGCTCAGAAACTCTGACTCTGAACCTTATATCCTTTCCCTATGAAAAAAAGAGCTAATTGTATAGATTGGTATTTCTGTGGAAAAGGGTCAACAATAAAAGCAAATCTTCTGTATTCACCTCATCTAATAGTTTGGCCATGCTGGGGTGCATGACATTTTTGCTTAGCAACCTATCCTTTCCCCAGCCTGAAAGTTGCACAAATACTGCAAATATGCAAAGGTTTTCTTTCACAATCAGCTCAAGCCAATTGTCAGCATTGCTGTGCAGCTGGGCATGAGAAGTATCAATGTAGACGCGGCTTAGTCCTTTTCCTTAATACTACAAGTTCCCAGAATCAACTGGTTCCTGAGAACGTTGACTGAAACAAAATAGTCTCCTGTCTCCTAATGCTTCTGCAAGATGCATTGGTATTCATTTGCTCAGTGGCGCCATCGTGAATGTGATCATTCAAATAATATCATTGTTCAAAACGACCATTGACTTGATGGTAGATGAACAAAGCCCATTGGTGGGGCTTGATGCCAGCAAGCTTGGCTCGCAAAGCCCAAGCAAATTCTCTTTACTTTGTAGTCTGTTCCGATTGTGATTGCTCTGCTCTGAGGGAATTTACCAGCAGCTGAACTTTATCCATTCACATTGCTCCTCTTGAAAGATCGTGGGTGTTACAGCACCTGGAATATCTATCAAACGTCAGCTACTGTGAGCTTTGAAATAGAACTCGGGTCTTGGTTTGAAATGTCAGATGAAAGAGAGATAATATCTCTCTAGTGCTTTTATTTCCTGGACAGTAAATTGTAGTTTATCCTATATGGACTAACTTGGCTACCCCCTGAAGCTAGTAAATTGTAGGACAGGCTGGAGGCCACAGAAGAGCAGATAATAGCCGTATGTTTTTCTCCAGGTAAAGAAAATGTTTAGGGAGAGGCGCAATATATGTGTGTGATGAAAAGAAGAAGAGGTACCCTTGGGGTTGGGAGGAGAAAGGGGAAGCCAGAGCAAAACTGAATCAGAGGGCAAAATGGTTGTATTTATGACATGGCAGCAGAGAAACGATTGCTTCCCCCCCACAGATCCCACCCACAGAATGTTACTGACCTTACGACCTGCACAAAGGGTATCATTTAAAACAACACCAATCCCAGTACGAGCGTAGCCACATTACCTGTGAAAGTACAAACAAACTCGCTGCCGCTACAGAGTGAAACTGCCTATACAGGTAGTGACATGGCATTTAGAAAGGATATGGGTGCTGGTCTGAATTGTCCAAGCCTGTGGCAGACTACCTGAAGCCACGTGACTTTCTGCTCACACAGAATGGCCCCTAGCGCTTGGCCAAGTATTGCGTTCCAGCGGGGAAGGACAGAAGATCTGCTATCCATCCACTCCAATTTGTGGAGGAATTTCTCTGTTCCTGTCACCTGGGAAAGCTTTTGGTCTTGAGAACGAGTCTTAGGGTGTGATGTGCTTGCTGGCTTCAGAGATGGACGTGTGACTCTGCCAAGGATAGTGACACCTCCTCATCTGTTGCTCCTGGGCTATGTCTAGACTGCAAGCCTCTTTCGAAAGAGGCTCTTTCGAAAGAGAGCGTCTAGACTGCACGTTGAACTTTCGAAAAAGCGGCTTGCTTTTTCGAAAGAAAGCATCCAGTGAGTCTGGATGCTCTCTTTCGAAGAAGCCCTATTTACATTGAAGAACGCCTTCTTTCGAAAGAGGAACTTTCGAAAGAAGGCGTTCTTCCTCGTGAAATGAGGTTTACCGCCATCGAAAGAAAAGCCGCGTTCTTTCAATTTAATTTCGAAAGAACGTGGCTTGAGTCTGGACGCAGGGGAAGTTTTTTCGAAAAAAGGCTACTTTTTTCGAAAAAACCCCTGAGTCTGGACACAGCCCTTCTGAAGACGGTTTCCTATAACAGGAGGCTGAGTAGTACGACTTGGCTCACCACCTTGCCTGCATCCTGAGAAAGCGGTAAGATGGCACATAGACTCCCATCAGTGGCTGCCTTGCAGTTGTCCTGGCTGAGTGCTTTTTGGACTCCCCGTAAAAGTCCGTGTGTGTTGTGCACTGCTTATCCAGTCGTTTCATCACGTCCAGGGTAGAAGCCCATCCACTGGTCACGCTCTGCTCCAGATGGTGGTGAGAGAGAGAAACTGAGATTTGCTCTCCGACCTAAGGAGATGCCAGGCTCAGTCAATCCAGCAGCTGCAGATACTACAGGCTGTGACGAGTGTACTATCTACAGCTGGGGTGAGCAATAATTTTTGCTGGGGGAGGGGGACACTTTATTTTGATACATAGTCATGGGCTGGCTCCACCCCCAGAAGGGGTGGGGCTTAGGACGGGAGGGGCGGAACTTGAATCGGAAGGGTGGGGCTTAGGGCGGGAGGGGCGGGGCTTAGGGTGGGAGGGGCAGGCCTGGGGACTAGCCACCACTCAGAGTAGTTAAAAAACCCAACAAAGGGCTCACGGCCCCACTGCTTCTGTGTTGCCTGGCAACCACCCAGGGTTGCTGTGACTATTTAAAGGGCTTGTGCTCTGACCCCTGCTGGGGTAGCGCCGCACCTGGGAGCAATGAGCCATTTAAATAGGATCCTGCTGCCTGAGCCACTGCCTGGAAATTCGGTGGCACGGACAGCGGGATAGAAATAGAAAGCGGCCAGATGCCATCCACAGGCCGGATCCGGCCCCTGGTCCGCATTTTGCCCAGCCCTTATCAACAGCCTCTGCTTTTCATTAACGCCTTCACAATTAAGACAGTCAAGGTGCAAAGCAAGGAACATGGAGCAACTGGCTGTCATGCACTGTGCCCGTCCCACGCTGGCGCTGTTGTCTAACACCACCGAAGGTATGGAAAGAACAACGAGGAATGGCTGGATCTTCTTCAGTCCTGTTTGTTCCCAAGATAATGGGCAGGGTGGTTGCTGCTGGCTGGAGGTTCCTAAAGGGGAGCCAGGGACCCCGCTCCCATGTAGCCATAATTTGATCGCGCTGGTCCATGCCGTGAGATGGCCAAGGCATTCTGCAGCCGGCACGGGCCTGAAAAGATCTGTAGCAGCCTTAGCTGAGGGAAGCGTAGGTCTGGGCATCTGCCCTGATGGTTGGGAACTGGGGTGGCTTCTGTTAGGAAAATTCACCAGGCCTCTGCATGATGCCAGCCCAGCTTTGACCTTTCCCAAGGGGCTGCTCCGGGGTGTTAGGACTGGCCCGGAGCGAATGCTAAACCTGGGCCTTCTGAGCCATCCTGGGGATCACCCGAGTGCAGCAGCAATCCGGCTGTGTCTGCTCCCCTGAGGCCTGCTGAAGGCGGGCAGGGGTGGAGCTCTGTGTTGGCTCTGTTCCTCTGGAGAACTACCCAAGTGATGGGGATCTCCCAGCTGGCTGCTTATGTGTGTTTCGAATCGGCTTTATGGCTCCGAGAGAGGCCCAACAGGCGTAATGGGGCTGAGATGCTGGCTTGTGGCTTTGTTGGCTTTTTAAAATACTGCCACAAGATCTGAGTGCTCTAGAATTGGTGCTTCCCCCCGCCCCCCAATGGTTTTAACCAGCAATTACAAGCCCAGAGTCAGGACTTCCTCTTCACTTGTCTTTTTTACCTCCCCCCCCCCCCCTACAGAGAAGTATAGGTACAGTGTGGTACGCACAGGAGAGTTAAAGGAGGAATAAATAAATGCAGCCAGTATCTGCTCTGTGTTACACCGGTGTCAATCCAGAGTTGCTGCAGTTCAGTCAATGGAAGTACATCGGTGTTACATACTTGCACATGAAAAGAGAATCAGTCCCATACACTGATGAATATAGAAGCAATAGATACCCTTTCACTTGTATATAGACAGGGCCAGAGCTGTGAATATGCTTAGGTGCCTAACTTCCATTGAAATCAGTGGAAGCTAGGAACCAGGGAAGGGTATTGGGCTGTAATCAGGAGACCTGAGAGGGATCTCCAGCTCTGCCACTTACCCACTGTGTGACCTTGGTCATATCCATTCATCTCCCTGTGTCTTTGTTTCTCCTTCCTGCCTTTGTCTGTCTTCGCTATTGAGATTGGGGTACGGCCTGTCTCTTTGTTATGTTGTTCCCACACTGCCTAGCACCATGGGACTTGATCTAAGATGAGGCCTCGGGTTATTAATGAAATACAAATTAAAATCAGTAAGAATATTTTAAATGAGTTTGTTTTAATAAAGTAGACACAGGTTTACAGTTTTTATTATGAAGTTTCCGAGCTATCTCCGATCACTGCTTTCCAATGCTTCTGGTCAGACTCGAAGGCTACGTCTACATTGGCACCCCTTTCCGGAAAAGGGATGCTAATGTAGACTTCGGAATTGCAAATTCCGCGGGGGATTTAAATATCCCCCGTGGCATTTGCATTTACATGGCTGCCGCTTTTTTCTGGCTTGGGGATAAGCCGGAGAAAAGCGCCAGCCTAGATGTGATTCTCCGGAAAATAAGCCCTTTTCCGGAGGATCTCTTATTCCTACTTGAAAGTTCACCTTGAAAGTAGGAATAAGAGATCCTCCGGAAAAGGGCTTATTTTCCAGAGAATCACATCTAGACTGGCGCTTTTCTCCGGCTTATCCCCAAGCCGGAAAAAAGCGACAGCCATGTAAATGCAAATGCCTCGGGGGATATTTAAATCCCCCGCGGAATTTGCAATTCCGAAGTCTACATTAGCATACCTTTCCCGGAAAGGGGTGCCAATGTAGACACAGCCGAAGAGAATAATAGAGTTCTTACCTTCACATCAGATTATTCAAAGGGTATGTCTACACTAGCACTTAATTGACAAAACTTTTGTCATTCATGGGTGGGAGGAGGAAGGGGAGAGGAGGAGGAGGTTCCCACATTAATGACAAAGTTTTGCAGTGGCAAGTGAAAGAGTGAATATTGCTTTGTTGTAGGGAGTGGAAGTATTTTGTCAGCAAAAGTACCGACAACCACACTCTGTCTTGTACAGACAAGGTGTGTCGACATAGCGTCACTAACAGCTGTGCAGTGTAGACGTACTCTAACTTTGGTTTATCTTTTATTGGAACTTTGGCAAGAAGTTCCAAAAGAGAAAGAAAGTGCCTCAGACGGCCCAGCAGTTTCCTTCTCTCCCACTAGATGGCCAGCTGTGTCGTGTCCAAGCAAGGTTCTCTGCCTTGACATTTGAGCGACCCATCCTGAGAAACATATTCCTCAATCTGCCAAAGCCCAAATGTGGGGCTGGAAAGGAGAGACACCAAAATGCTTTAGAGGCAATAAACTTCCAGTGCTGTCTGATTAAAGCACTTGAGACTACAACTAACTCGGGCTGTGTCTAGACTGGCCAGTTTTTCTGGAAAATCAGCCGCTTTTCCGGAAAAACTTGCCAGCTGTCTACACTGGCCGCTTGAATTTCCGCAAAAGCACTGCCTTCCTACTGTAAGAAATCAGTGCTTTTTGCGGAAATACTATGCTGCTCCTGTTTGGGCAAAAGTCCCTTTTGCGCAAAACTTTTCCGCAAAAGGGCCAGTGTAGACAGTTGAGATTTGTTTTCCGCAAAAATGCCCCGATTGTGAAAATGGCGATCGGTGCTTTTTTGCACAAAAGCGCGTCTAGATTGGCCAGGGACGCTTTTCCGCAAAAAGTGCTTTTGCGGAAAAGCGTCCGTGCCAAACTAGACGCTCTTTTCCGAAAATGCTTTTAACGGAAAACTTTTCCGTTAAAAGCATTTCCGGAAAATCATGCCAGTCTAGACGTAGCCTGTTTGTATAACAGGATCTTTTGTTTTGGACATAGACCACTGTCAACGATAAAAGCGAGGGGGCACCAAATTTGAGTGGAAGTTTGGGAAGTGAAATGAGTGACCTCTATCTAAGTGAGGGACATTTGGGAGGGCAGGGTGATAAGTAACTTTTTCTCCATGTTATTCTTTCATTTCTCTTGTTTTTCTCTTCACTTGATTCTCTTTGGTTTTTGTTTTAAAATGCTGTGGGTCTAGGTTTCCTTTCTCTTATTACACATTCACTTTGTTTATTTCCATGAATTTTACACTCTTAATCAGAATACTGAGCTGTGTGTGGTTTCTAATCACTTGTCAATAAGCAAGCGATGAACCAGCTGCCATGTGGGATTTTGCAGGAGAGAGCGCACAAAAGACAGCTAGGGGAGCTCCTTCTTCCACTGTTTGCTCTTTTGTGAATTGCTCTTGTGTCCCGTTTGCCCAGCAAGGATTCATTCATTGTGGGCAAACACCACCAGCTACATTTCACTCCTGTCTGGACGGAGCTACACCACCAGAAAGCTGGACTTCAAACCTGCTCTGACCGAAGCTCACAGCAGAGGGAAGGTTTTCAGTCGGGCATGCAGTTCTACACTGCATACAAAATGGCATCCTACAGGAGGCAGGACCTCACATATACAGCGGGGGCACGGCACTATTTTATTGCTCCAGAGGGGTCCTCCAGGTGCATTCAGGGGGCCAGACACAATTGGCCCCGGGACGCAGTCTTGTAGGGCTGCCAGGTGTCTGGTATTGACCCGGATGGTCCGGTATTTTCACCTCCTTTCCGGTAAAAAAAAAAATTCAGAAAATACCGGATACCTAAAATGTCCGGTATTTTCTGTTTTTTTTCCCTGCCAGGAGGCAAAAATACCAAACATCTGGCAACCCTACGACACACTCAGCAAGTGGGCCCAGCCCCTGGATTCCCCTGACTCCCGCCCCTGGACCTCCTGCTTACCTGGTTCCGCAGGGAAGCTCCCTTCTGGCTCGACCAAGAAAACAAGATGGCCTCTGGTAAAAAGCCTAAAGACCTGAGCAAGGGGATGCAATGCCTTCCCTGGGTCTTAGTGTTCAACCTCTCCTCTTCCTATCCCTATTCTGACTCTGCACACACTTAAAGGGGCTATGCTGTTTTATTTATTTATGTTTTTGCTTAATCACTATTGGGGTCCTTTTTTTTCCCCTCAACAACTTTAGTTTCCCCCCCCTTTTTTTCCCCTTGAGAGAATTTTTTCCCCAGTGTGTTTGTGTGTGTGGGGGTGGGGAGGGGCGCGTGTGTTCAGTATTTTTGGTTAAAGCATCTGGCAACCCTAAAGCCATGTGATGCACATGTGGCAAGTCACTCCTCCTTCCCAGGGAATGTAAAATGCAAATGTCTTGTTCCCCTGTTAAACTGATTATCTGGAAACTGTATTCTCGAAAGTATGTGTGGGGCCAGACACTCCTTCACTGAGTACGGTCTGTTTATATACACTGCACACTGTGGTCTTGGAGCTGCTCACAGTCCTTCATCTGTTGAGATAAGGAAGTACAATCCCCATTTTAGAGAGGCACAGAGTAAATGAAGTCATTTCTAGTCAGTGGCAAACCTGTGAACTGAACCTGGTCTGCTGAGTTCCTATACACCTTGGGCCAGGTTTTTAAGGAATTTAGTCCCCAAAAGATGCAGATTGGCACTTACCGGGATTTTCAAGAGCAGCCAGGTGCCTAGCTCCTACTGAAACCAACTTGTTTAGACACTTCTATAAAACCTACCAGGAGCCCAGCTATATCTGTTGGTGCCTTTAAAAACTGGCAATTTGTGTCTACTGCCTTGTGTGGTCACTTACAGCTCTGCAAAGTGGGTGGAGAACACAACCAAGTCAGAACTCTCCTCTCCTGTGAGTCCACAGGTGTAGGTGGGACTCAGGTGCATCTGTGTTGCAAGAAATACTGACATTTTGGACACTTATTTTTTTCCCCAAATTGGAATGAAAATTCCCATGGAATGAAAACTGTAAAAATTTCAGTGCAAAACTATTTTTTCAACCTAGTTATTAATATCCTCATAAGTTATAATTATTCCATCAAGCCACCATGATTATCTGGGTGCTGACTATGAGGTCTACAGCATCTAAACTCCCCTTAATATGTATGTTTAATTCCCATTGACTGTAATTAAAGCTGGTTTTCCAGATCTAGGCCTCCTGGAAACATGTATGCCCGTTTCAGCTGTGATCAGTCTTATTAGTAATAATCTTACCTGTAGCACCATCCAGAAAACACCCAGGACTCCCACCTTGAATGCAAGCAAGCAAGGAGACAGCATTCTTGTTTTTCATCTTTTTGTCTTAAGAGGAAACTTGTTATCTGACCAGCCTTAAAGTGAGATTTCTTTTATTTTGTGTGTGCGCGCGCACGTGCGCTAAGAATTTTCTCAGTCTAGAAACAACCAATTAATGTATAACTGGCTAAAAGGTTTTTTGTTGTTCCTGAGACCAGAAGTTTAGTTTTCAGTGTTTCTTATTTTATTTATGGAATAAAAATTGAAATAAGACTGTTAGTCTCATTGTTAATTAGCATAGAACAGAGAATCTATGTGCTCCACTACATTCCTCTTTACATTAACGAAATCACATGGCTTTTAAATGCGAATTAAAACATTCCACTACTTGGCAGATTTGAGCACCTAGCGAAGGAGAATTCCAGATATGCTTAACTTTAAGGAACTTAAGGAGCACTAGTTTTGCTGTCTTCCAATGAGAACTCTGCTCCTAAACTCCTTAGATGGTTTTGAAACAAATCCATTAACGATATGGTATTCCCTAATTTCATAGAATAAATTCCTAGTTCTACAAATCCTTACTCATGCAACTAATCCTTATTCCATTCCTTTTCACTTAAATGAATCCGAGAACTTCATAACTTAAATGCTTCTCATACTGCATTTTGGTGTGCTTCTATTGGTAATAAAACAGGACAAAAGTGGTGTTCCTGGACAACGTTGTTCTCCTATTTCCTCTGTGTAAAACTGAAATTTCCTTTTTTTTAATGTTTCTAGAGGCTCATACATTTGGGCCTTTAATTGTCCTTACTTATATTATTAGACTAAGGAGGCCACACAATATGGATATTGACTTAGATAGGAGCAGGATCTTAATTTGCTTCTATTCTTAAAGAAAAACCCTAGAGAATTTATATGGATGGTATCAATAGGGTCCTATAGTAATTTAAAAGATTTCTATGGAAAACACCTTAAAAATAACTCAGTAGAAAACAAAATCCCTTCTATAGGATTTTTGAGCCATCCTTTGGAATTCTAGAACAGGAATATCATTTTTTAAATTACATTTTCTACAGGTTGAACCTCTCTAGTGTAGCTCATGAATGGTATAAAATCCATCCGTTTAAGCATCCCCTTTTTCCAATTTTTCTTTTTTCCAGGAAAACACCTCTTGAGAGTTTTCCCAAATTCGTGGTAAAAGAGAGATGATACAAGCCACTGAATTTCAAGACCTGCTTCTTGGCAGCCTGCACAAATAAATGCAAAGAATGTTTGTGCCTCCCCGTAAGTCTGCATCCTACTCCATTTCTACCCACAGATGTGGGAAGATCTCTCTTTCTGAAGATTACTTTTCAATTAATCTTTGCCTTTTATCAGAAAAGGTGGCAGTGAGTACAGTTGTTTCTCTGGTTGACTTCCCAAATGCAAACAGCAACTCCTCCCCCAGCAGCTTTTTGGTAGATTTCCATTCCCTTCACATCTGTGCCTGTTCAAGGGCTAAGGGGGCCTTTTGGCTTCTTGTTCGTAAGAGTATCATTTCCACTAGAGAGTCTAAATTCACTTGTCAGAGGGGTAGCCGTGTTAGTCTGAAGGAGTCCTGTGGCACCTTATAGACTAACTGAAGTGTTGGAGCATAAGCTTTCGTGGGCAAAGACCCACTTCGTCAGATGAAATTTCCACTACATGCATCTGATTAAGCGGGTCTTTGCCCATGAAAGCTTATGCTCCAACACTTCAGTTAGTCTATAAGGTGCCACAGGACTCCTTGCCGCTAAATTCACTTGGTATGGCAATTTATTCAGCTTGTAATTTGCAGCCTTTTCCATAAATGTGGTGTGAAGGCAGTTAAATGAGGCAACTAGTGTCCAAATATGGAACAGATCCTAAAGAAATAGAGGTGACGATAGCTTCAGTTTAAGCATTATGGGTGTATCTAGACTGGCAAGATTTTGTGCAAAAACTTGCCAACTGTCTACACTGGCCGCTTGAATTTGCGCAAGAACACTGACTTTGTAATGTACAAAATCAGTGCTTCTTGCGCAAATACTTTCACGCTCCCGCTCAGGAAAAAGCCCTTTTGCGCAAGAATGCTTGCGCAAGAGGGCCAGTGTAGACAGGGAAGAACTGTTTTGCACAAAAATGCCCCGATGGTTAAAATGGCGATCGGGGCTTTCTTGCGCAAAATCGCATCTAGACTGGCCACGGCTGCTTTTGCGCAAAAGCACTTTTTGCGCAAAAGCATCCATGCCAATCTAGACGCACTTTTGTGGAAATACTTTTAACGGAAAAGCTTTTCCGTTAAAAGTATTTCCGCAAAATCATGCCAGTCTAGACACAGCCAATATCTTTGGAAGGGACCCGCCATAAATTAAGAAGAAAAGAACAATTCTAGCAAGTTTCAACTCAGCGTGCCAAGCACTGGAATACAGAACAGAAGTGTTGGTGAAAACATTCTGCCTAATGTGTAGCATTTGATTATCCAGTATCCTCCTTCCCTCCAAGTTTCACACTGCCGTACTTCGCATTGTCTTTTATTTTCCCCTCCCACACTTCTGTCTCTGTATTTTGCATCAAAACGGGACGTGCCTCCTGCCTACCAGAATGGCAAGATGGCTCTGCTGCCCTGCAGCCAATCGGACAGCTTGGCTTACACCAGAGAGCCTGGCCAGCCGAGTCAAATGTTGACCTCCTTCATCTGCTCAGCTGAAAACCTTTGGATCCACGTGAACTTCTGAGAGCATTCTGCTCCAGTGCACCCTCCGCCTGTGCCTCACTCCAGGAAGAAATGATGCAGAAGAAACGTTTTAACCCCCTGGCACTCCCGCATACTGCTTTTGCTAGGGTCCACCCGCCCCCGGGCTTTTTGAAAACGCCTTTGATTCCAGCTACCATACACACTGCAGGCTCATCGTGATTACTATTAAAAAGGCGGTTAAATGCCGGTGAGAGGCATTCACCTGTTTAACTTCCAGGTGAGAAGGAAAGGACCTTAAAGAGGAGATTCTCCTCCTTCCCCAGTGGAGATCAATGGCCCTGCCTACCCTCCGAAAAGCGGGCCACAGAGGAAGTGGGCTAAAATGAACAGGACACAACAACAACAGAAATGCGACTGCAGGGTTGTTACCACAGGTTCTCAGCCTGTGATCCGTGAATCCCCGGGGGGCCTGAAGATTATGTCCAAGGTTTCCAAAAGACTTGCATTTCCATTTGGACATTTTTAGAGGTGTGCAAATGAAAAAAGGGTTGAAAACCACTTTCCTCAAAGGGCCCGATTTTCAGAAAGCCTGGAGCACTCCAATCCTCTACAAATAACATTATAGTGTCTCAAGCTGGGCTCCCAAAAGTGGAAGCTGCTAAAATCATTGGCTATTTCTGAAAATTGGAGTATTTTAGTTTTTCCTCATCCGTCCGTTACACCCCTCAACTCCCTTTTCGTTTTGTTGTGGCTTTTCTGGGATTTCCTTCTGTTCTTCAACAGCTTTCTTTATGACAACATCACTCCCATTGACTTCAGTGAAGCACAATCAAGCCCTTGGGATGTACTGCAAATGGACACAATTTCTCAGGGGCGTCTGAACCACACTTTCATAGAAAGTCGCTGCTGTCCCATCCGCCTACACTGTGACTTGGTACAGCTCAAAATGTCACTTGGGTTTTTTTCCTGTAAACTCCTATCTAATTTGTGGCTCCTAATTTGTCCTTTTTCAGCCACACTTTCCCCTCCTTATTTTCTGCAGATGTATTTTTCCCAGGCCAAATCTCATTGTTTTGTCTCCGAGGCCCCAGCTAAACCTGGTTCTTAAGCTCCTGCCTAATTGAAAGCACATGTTTATCCCCCATTGATTTCATTGGAACTACTTGCATACTAAAACTGAAGCCACTTGCTGAACTGATGTGCTGACGCAACCTGTCCCCTTGCATTTTATTTTATTTTATTTTATTTTATTTTATTTTATTTTATTTTAATATAATTTCCTAAAACCGAAGAAAACAAGTAAGCTGGGTGCACGGAGAACTTCTCCTTAGCCGGTCTTATTGAGTGCCATGTTACATACTACGTGCATTGTGACACCTGGGTGCGAGTTAGTAGAGCCCTCTGTGCCCCCAACAAGCTGGATGCTGGGGCTGGCCAGTACAGGTCCCTCCCCCAGAAGAGCACCAATGGGGTCTGACCATGTAGCCTTGCCCCCCAGTAAAGCACTGAGGGAGCTGTTCTTACCACTGTGGGCAACCCTGGTGAGTCTCCCAGATTTTCCAGCCCCCAGGCCTGAGCCACCATCCCCTGCCCTGAGCACCCCACGCTCTCAGCCCTTTCAGCCCCCTTTTCCTGCCCTGACTCCTGCCCACCACTCTCTGCCCTGAGCCTCCTACACACTCAACCCCCTGCCCTGAGCTCCCCCACACCTCTCAGCACCCTGCCCTACTCCCCCCTCACCTGTCCTGAGCCCTCTACACACTCAACCCCCTGCCCTGAGCTCCCCCACACCTCTCAGCACCCTTCCTGACTCCCCCTCACCTGCCCTGAGCCCTCTACACACTCAACCCCCTGCCCTGAGCGCCCCAAACCTCTCAGCCTCCTGCCTTGAGCCCCCATCCCCTGCCTTGCCCCCCCAACACACTCAGCCCCCTGCCCTGCCCCCCAGTGCCTGCTCTGAGCCCCCTACACACTCCAACCCCTGCCCTGAGCCTCCCTACACCTCAGTCCCCTAAATACGACACCACTGTAAAGTCGATGTGCTTTTTCAGTAGCGTTTCAAATGCACAGTTTAAAAATCACGATAAAAAAAATCAGCTGATGAGAGATGATGGGGCTAGAATTTGGGCTCGCTAGCCATAGCCCCACGCTGGCCAGGCTGATTTGGGATTGTTTCCCTCAGGCTGGACTTTGCCAGAGTGAAGACGGCTGGGCCCCTGTGGCCGTGGAAATGGCCTGGGATTGTCACACCTTGTGTGGAGGGTTGTCTGGATATTTGTTGATGGCTGCGGTTTGTATTTCTGGCTTGGTAATGAGCTGCCCCTTTAAGAATGGCACCAGGTGCTTGTCACAGCTTGTGTCTGCTGGAGCCTCTCAGGCCCAGAAGGGGATGTGTGTGGCCAGCTGCCTGGAGGACCTGGCTTCTTTGAACTTCAACAAAGGTCAGTGCTAGGCTTGAAGCACTTATACAAGCCTGGTGTTGGAAGGTGTAACTTTTAGGCTGGCAGCTCTCCAGCTCGGCCCTCTGCTGTGCGGGAGAGTTTTATGCTGCTGCCCATCACCGTAGTATCTGTGCTAAGGATGTTAACCAGCCGGCACCTCTTCCTTTCCAGGGTCTGAATGCTGCTTCCTCAGGGTTGCATTTACTAGGGTTGTCCTCTGCAAAGGATGCTCTAAATGCCTTAGAAGGGAGTTCAGAGAAGAGGCCTTCTATTCTCCAGACCTCTATTTCCCGGGAAAGTGGATTTTTGTTCCTGAATGTTCCCAGAATGAGAGCTGCAGCCGCATATTAGCTGGGTGACCTAACAGCGGGCCCAGCCTGCTGGCTCTCTTGTAATGGAAGGATACACACGCGACCCCGTTACATGTGTGATGGCACCTGTCTCTGCTTTCCCTGGCATCAGGATCGCTGGGTGCTGGGGCAAGTCAGGAATGGAAAACTAACAAGACTCCTGCAGGTAGGTCTGTTAAAACACACTTCTTGATTAGATAGCTCCTGATTTGTCAGTGAGGAGACCATATTGCTGGATGAAAATCCAAGGTTGCTTTGGGGATTTCAGTCCATGTGATGTGGATGCCTGATTCCCTTTCCTTGTCATGGCAAATCAGCACGCAAATCTCTTAGGAGGCTTAAAAATCACAACCATGGTGTATGTCGGGGTGGGGAACCTTTTTTTTAGGTCGGAGGCTGCTGACCCACATTAAAATTCAGTCAGGCGCCTCGCACAAGGGAGAAGCAAAACCCTAAACTCTCACTGACGTGGCCTTGAGTGAGGAGGAGAAAGACACCCCCCCATGTTCCCCTCACACACCAGAGCCTAAGGGGGCCCAGGCTAATAGATTCTGTATGCTCTAGCCCCACAGTGGGGTAGCAGGAGGGCTGGAATGCTAGCATGGGCTCCCCAACTTGGGGGGGAGGCGAGCTACAATCCTTGGAGGCTGGATCCAGGAAAGCCAGAGGCCACATCCGTCCCCTGGGCCTTAGGTACCCTACCCCTGGTGTGTATACTGGGAAAATGTCAGCAGTGGTTCTCTGGCATCTGCTGTTTGTTGTCACTTGGGCTGTGTCTAGACTGCAGGTTTTTTTTGAAAAAAGTAGCCTTTTTTCAAAAAAACTTCACCTGCGTCCAGACTACGGCTGCGTTCTTTCGAAATTAAATCGAAAGAATGCGGCTTTTCTTTCAACTGTGGTGCTCCTCATTTTACGAGGAATAACGCCTTTTTTTGAAAGTGCTCTTTCGAAAAAAGGCGCTATGTAATGCAAACTGCTCTTTCAAAAGAGAGCATCCAGACTGCCTGGGTGCTCTCTTTCGAAAAAGTGGCTTGCTTTTTCGAAAGTACTGGTTGCAGTCTAGATGCTCTTTTTCGAAAGAGGCTTTTTCGAAACTATCTTTCGAAAAAGCCTCTTTCGAAAGAGGCTTGCAGTCTAGACGTAGTCTTGGGGTGAAATTCCCCCATGTGCAGAGAGCCAGCATCTGCATTGCTTCAGCTCCCTGAAATGCTGTATTGATGGCTAGCGTAAGACACGCACAGCGCACAAGACTTATGACGAATGTTGCCCTAGGAAAGCAGAAACTGACCCCTAGGTCTGAAAGCTGGAACTTGAGCGTGGGTGTGTGACCACGTGGGAAAAACTTTAAGCTCACAGCTCTCAAAGACTTAGGTATATTCCCTTGACTCAAAGCAACACTGGGCTGAGGTCTAGTATGCCTTGTGTCCTTACCACCTGTGCTGTAATCTTCCCAGGAAACGTGTCAGATTTTTGACAGTGATGTTTGTTTTCATTCTCAAAGGTATTAAATATGCGCACACTAATGAGGGCTAAACCTACAGAAGCGCAAGGCTCGATGGCTAGATAAGATGAGTGTGCTCCAAATGGAGTCAATGGACACTGAAAAATCAGTGCTTTGGTTTGGATAAGCAGCCAGAGGCTCAGAGGTGTCACCTTAGTTCAGTCACCCTGACACCAGCTTTCTGGGGAGGTTTTTGATAACGGCTGCCTCTGTCCCAGCAAAGAGAATTAGGAAAATCTGTGGTTATATCAGTCCATCCACACCCGTGGAGGTGCAGAGCTGTGTAACAAGGAAAAAGAACGAGAAAAAAATGATGCAACATCTTATAAGGTTGCAACAAGGTGTCGCGTGGACACATTTTGAGTGTGGAGCGAAGGGACTTAGTTGCTACCATTGGAAACTAGGCAGGTTGATTGAAAGTGGAAATTGCTAGAGTGGCCTGATTCACAAGACGTGCAAACCCCCCATGTAGACGCTGCGGAGCTAACAGGCATGAAAACCACATCGTCTCAGGGATGCTGTCTGTCCTTTTTCACACAGTGCACGTTGGTTCCTGATCGTTTGCTCCCACATTTGGGATGGGGCAGGTCAGTTTGTGCTGAACTGTCCTGGGATTGGGTGAATACATTCAGTTTTTGAGGATCAAGGGGGTTAAATTCCTTCTATGGCTTATGGGCACAGCACTGAGGTGTTTGGAACAATCAGGGACCCACTGTGAAGGGTAAATGGTGTTGGAGTTGTTTAACAGAGTAACTAAAGGGTTGAGACAAAATACAGGCCTCTGTAGCACTTTAAAGACTAACAAGATGGTTTATTAGATGATGAGCTTTCATGGGCCAGACCCACTTCCTCAGATCAAATAGTGGAAGAAAATAGTCACAACCATATATACCAAAGGATACAATTTTAAAAAAAAATGAACACATATGAAAAGGACAAATCACATTTCAGAACAGAAGAGGGATGCGGGGTGGGGGAGGGAAAAGAAGGTGAATGTCTGTGACTTAATGATATTAGAGGTGGGGAAGAGTAGATGTCTGTGAGTTAATAGTATTAGAGGTGATAATTGGGGAAGCTATCTTTGTAATGGGTAAGATAGCTGGGGTCTTTGTTCAGCCCCCCGCGGAGAGTGTCGAATTTTAGCATGAATGCCAGTTCAGAGGATTTGTTTAATACAGTAACTAAAGGGTTAACAATGTCCCATAATGTGCTCCTAGATTTGGGGAATTGCTGTGTTTACGAAGAGCCTGGAAACAGTATAACAGTGATATTTTATTGCAAATAATTGTCTTGCCTGCACCTGTGTTTAAAAGAGAGGAAGCGCGGCCTAGCAGTTAAAGCATAGGAGGCCTGCGATTTAAGGGATCTGGGCAGAGAGGTGAGTAGCTGTGCTGGCTGCCCTCCTATCCAGCGGGAGGTGGCATTAAATAATTGCCATTTTAATTTAGCAGCTTTCTACACCTATTTCACACTCAGTTTGCATTGCTATAAATAACGAGGCCCAGGCCTGGCCCACAGACTAGACACGAAAGACATTTGTTAAATATGCCATTTCAGTAACCAGCATTTTTTCTTTATCTTCCTGTTTAAGAGTTGTGTGTGTGGGTGGGTGGGTTCTTGGAGGCTAAGGCGAGACCCGCAGTGCTGTCCTATGCACCTTACCAGCGTCAGGGTTGTCGCCTGATGACAGTTCAGCGTATGGTAATCCTTTAAATCTGCAGGTAAAAAGATGGCTATGAATTCCTGGCTATCGCAGGCCCTTGAGGGGAGAAATTGGGGCTAGTTTATTTCTCTTGCATTGTTGGATTTAAAGACAGTTGAGATTTTGTGTGTGTGTGTGTGTGTGTGTGTGTGAGCACAGCAATGCACTGTGACAGTTGCATTTCAAAGCCGTGTTTTGCATTTAAGATCTTACCCGCTAAGCCGTGTGACAATGCTGCTTTTACTGATCTTCTTTGACCATCACATCTGACACATGACCCCAGAGCCTCACTGTGATAGGGAAGGAAAATTCATCAGCCATGTGAAATAATGATTTCAATTAATTTGAATTACTTGAGTTGGGGATTCCATGCAAGGGAGTTAGACCGTTTCACTTACAGCTGGACATGTACAGCTATCCTATGATCTGCATAGTTTATTCGCTTATATTTGAAATGTAGGGGCTGCAGGGAGCTCAAGTGAACAGCATTGCACTTATCTGGTGCCTTTTGGTGATATTGCAAGTTACCACTTACAGGGAATGCCCCGAATATTACCTGAGATCATTTATGTGCCAGAGCTATTTTCAAAAGATAATCACTTAAAAATAGCCTATGTTCCCACTGAAGAGAATTTCTTTGACAATCCCTCCCTAAGAATCTTACCCAGAAAAATGTGCTTTCCTATATTGTCCCCAATTTTTTTTTCTTACTCCTGAGCTTTGGGTTCTGTCTAGCACTGCCAGCAGAAGTACCAAAATAGTACAAGAAAGACTGTGCATGCAGAATTGTCAACAGGAAACAAGCGCTGGAAATCCTATGAGAGATGCTGCTCTCCAGTGTTCCCTGTAAGCTGAGTGTCTGGGCGGCTACCCAGGAGAGATTCAAATGCCTCCCAGCTGACTAACAGAGCACCCATAGCCAGCAGCATGTGCTTCTATTAGTGGTACACATCTGCACACGCTTTGGTGCACAAAACAAAATGCGTTCTGCACACAGGTGGAAAAAATACAGGGAACACATGTATGGAAAACATATGAGGAACATTGCTGTCCTCTCAGGCTTTCCTGCCCCAAATAAGCACCACAGGGGGCATATTTTGACAAGATAAGTACCATCTATTTAACTATTAATATCGAGAATTAAATGATCACACGAGTTAATAAGAGTGTGCTATGAGGACTGCAAAAAAGTGATGGCCGGGGGGAGAGGGGGAAATGAAGGAAAATCTGAATGGTGTTGCGACCCTGTGCAATGCTAGTCACTGAGACTTGCCCTGGCAGACCCTGAGTCCTGCCAGCAGGAAGGGAGACTGCTGTTATTCCCTCCCTTGACCCCAGCTCCAGTGAGGTTCTCAAAAGGGGAGGGGAGCTTGGTCCTTCCTGTTTAAGTTGTGAGGGAGCAAGAACCATGTGGTTCTTTCCTCTCCAGTGCCTACAGATGCACACATGCACCAGAGGGCTTAGTGATATGCAACCATTAGTGAGATGGGACTCACAACACCCATAGGAGGGAGATATGTGTCAATATCTCCCTTTTACAGAGGGGGAAATAGACCCAGGAAAGCTGAGGGGGGAAAAACCCCAAACTTTTTGAATTGGAACAGGAGGAAGAAGAGAAGGAAACTTTAGTCTTGACAAAACTATCCCCCAGGCTGGTGAGGGCGATGAGCATTCGGAAGGCTGGAAGTTTGAAAGTATATGGGGTGGGGAAATCAACCAACCAAAATCTGGGGATAATGAAAATGGAGTTTCTGGCAGACCGTGCCGCCCGGGTGGCTGGCAGATCTGCTGATGTTGATTGTTGACAGCTTCCTCAGCTTGCTAATTAAAACTGTAAAATTTCAGGTGAACGACAGTGGCTGAAGCACTAATTCTGCTTTTTTGCAGCTGCAACCGTTGGCTATCGCCGTAACTGATGGGCACTGCCAGTTGCTTAGACAGATGGAAATTAATACTTGCATTACCATTGTTAGATTGTCATCTCATTTTCATGTGTATCCTAAAAATCAATTAGACGCACTTATCAGTAGATACAGAAATAGCACCCATGGAATTTACCTGTGATGCATAGGACCAGTCTCACTTACAGGGGCTGGGTGGGACACATAGGATAGAGGGGCAGTGAAACAGATAGGCACTCTGTGAGCCCTCAGTAAGCATCCACAGAAGCTGAGATCCCTGGAAGGGAATTGTTAGAACTACATTTACATGCATCTGGTCGTCTTAGAGCTTACTGTTCTGCAGCCAGTGCAGATGGGATACATCTGTGACTCTACATTGCAGGCTGGGATAGTAGCTGTGGTGCTTATGGGAGGGGGGAGAAGATACTCTATATACCTGCTCACCTGCTGCAGGTGAGGATCAACATTCCCTTTAATTTTTTCCATCTATGTGCAGAATAAATTTTATGTGCACTGAGGTATATGCAGATGTGCACCACCTACTGCTGGCTGTAGGTGCTCTGCTCATCAGCTGAATGGCATTTCAATCTCTCTTCGATGACCATCCAAGTGCTACAGAAAAGACTGTTGGTGATGGGGTGGTTTACATCTCTCCAAACTTTCAATGTTCAACCTGCCTAGATTCTGGATACTCACACTCTGTGCAAGTGGGATGAATGTCATTCTCACAGCCTAGAATTCATGAGGTCTTATATACATGGGGATGAAGGTGCAATAACAGAGATTTAATTATTATTTGCGCTGATGGCTTATAAGCAGGAAAGAAAAAGTTGCTAGGCCTGCCTTGTTAATTTGGAGTCTGAAAGTCGATATTCAGCTGTGATCAAAGCAATATAACTTACTGGAACTCTATCTCTATATCAATCTATCTATGATGCCTATACTTTCTTTTCCTTAACTGCAGTGGGTCAAATTCTGGTCTTAGTTATAGTGAGTCAGTGAAGTCACTCCAGATTTACAGCAGTGTAAATGAGAGAGGTGGAGTGTTTATTGTTTTTTTTTTTTTCAACGCATAGTGTCTGTTCTTGCTCTGCAAGTGCAGAGAAGCACTTCTGTTGGTTTGCATTAGGTTTCAGTCCTCACATAGGCTGAAATATAGTCTAATGATCTGTTCCAGAGAGGTAGCCATGTTAGTCTGTTTCAGCAAAACCAACAAATTAATAGCAGTGAATATTCTGCTTATGACAAAGTGGAGCTTGATAAGCCCCAGAGAATGAAGTTCTGTCTCTCTCCACTGATCAGGTAAAAGCAAAGGTAGGGGCTGGACTTGGTCACCCTCAGAGTCTCTAGTGCAGTTTCGCTAGTTCCCAGCATCCAAAACTCATGTGTCACTCAGGTCTGAGACTGTTAAAAATAATAAGATTTTTAAAAAGTTGGGTTCTTGGAGCTACTCCTGGTTTCGGAGCCTTTGGATTAAGCGTGGGTCAGGTTTTCCAACTTTTCTCTGCAGCCACAGGATTAGCCGCTTATTTAAAAAAGAAAAGAAAAGTGGGTGTGTGTGTGGGGGGGGGGGGAAGAAGCTGATATTCTGGTGACTCCTAGAACTGGAGCTTTAAGAACACCAAATAATCTGATACTTGTGACAAAATCATGAAAGCTGTAAGCTGTGATCACTGCCCATGGTGCCCATGCCCTGCAAATGGAGTTTGCTTCCAGCTTCATTCACAAACAATTCTGTGATGGGCTCGACTGAGGGGAAAAAAAACCTTTTTTTTTTTTTTTTTTTTTCATGCTTAGGTGGATCAAAACCCATTTAATTGCTTTTCCTCGAACTTCAGGATAAACAGAAGAGCCCTTCTTCCTCGTAGGAGGATGGAGACAGGGCTTCCGAAAGACCGCATCTGCTCTTCCACAAAGAAAAAGTGGAAGAGCAGATGCATTCCCTGGATGTGGCAGAGTTTTTCTGGTATCCCAGAAAAAACCCATAGTGTAGACATAGCTCCAGAGAATTTGTCAGACCACAGGATGTCAATATTGTCTAGCAGCATTATTAACACTTCCATTGCTTTCTGGATTCTTTAGAAGTCATTTAGGGTTAACTCAGAGCTAAATAACAGCACAGAACTCTGAGAGCTAGGACTGGTGGCTATAAACAAATGTTATGGAACTGCAGGAAACTTGGCTATGCTCATGATAAGTGGGTATTTGGCTAACCAAAATCAAGCTAGATCACAGATGTTGCTGGACCAGAGAGTGCCGGACTTGAGAGGTTTAACCTGTACCATACAGTGTCAGAATAGTAGAATAAAAATCAAACAAACATAAAGGGTGCGTGTGTGATGCATTTAGTATAAACTTAAAAAATGGCTGCTGGCATCAAGTTCCTTATAGGTAGATGTTCTCAGAGTGAGAGCAGAGAAATTAATGCACTACAGGATCTTGAAACTAGCATTCCCGCCTAAGCCATCCTAGGAAGTCTAGCATCTCATTTATTCAGGAACAGACCTGGCATTTTCCCTGAATTTCAAGAAAATCCAACTGACTCCCAGAAAGCGACATCCTGATGTGGGTGTCTTTCCATCGGCGCAGTAGGTTTGGGGTCCAAAGCTCCATGAGCTTTGTCTCTGACACTTTCATCCTCAGAAATGAACCCACAAAAGTGTGTGTGTGTGTGTGTGTGTGTGTGTGTGTGTGTGTGTGTGTGTGTGTGCATGCGAAGCTATATTTGATTTCTAGTTCCCTGGCTCAGCCCCTGAATTGCCCTCCTGTGAATATTGTGCTACAGGTTGGAAAGAAACTGTAAAGACACTGGAGGTGAGGGGGAGACATAGTGAACTTTCAATAAGTACGGTAATTGGGTAACGTTTTTCAAAGTGCCAAAGTGATGTAGGTCCAAGTGCCCTTGAAAGCTTGATTGGAAGGCCTTGAGAGGCCCTGTCATTTGAGTAAAGGGACGACTTGTGTAGAGGAAGGGAGCAGGAGAGGTGCGTGTGTGTAGGGAAGGAAGGAAGTCCTTGGCTGAAATTTTGGCCCTGATGAATTCAGTGGGCGTTTTACCATTGACTTCAGTAGAGCCAAGATTTCATCCCTTGTTTGTTTCAGGCATTGATTAAGAGCTTAGAAGATACGGACTAATTTCCTGTGGATTGCTATGCTTGAGCGGCCTCATTCTAAGATCATTCCCCTCCCTACATGTGTGGTCAGGTTAAACCACATGTGCTATGTGCCAATATAATAAACACCCCAAGAAAGTAAGTAGGTACAATAAGGTTCAGAAATGTTGGACTGTACTGGAAGGCAAACTTCTTAGATAGCTCAGATTTGCCTACCACTATTTTCCTTACTCAGATTTTAAATAATGAGGGAAATGAGCTGCGAGTAACCTTGCAAAGTGTGACTCCTACCAGGTCGCTCAGACAGACTTGTTCCTTCTCCCTGAACCCCCATTGCAATTACCAGCACAATCAAATACGGGATCAGCAGGTGAATCTTGGCGAAAGAAGTATGCTTCTTTCTTTCTTTCTTTCTTTCTTTCTTTCTTTCTTTCTTTCTTTCTTTCTTTCTTTCTTTCTTTCTTTCTTTCTTTCTTTCTTTCTTTCTTTCTTTCTAGGGAAGCTGAGCTGGGTCTGAGAGAAAATTGCAGCTATTAGCAAGTGTACGTGTGTGTGCATACATCTGTACCATGCTGCAAAGTTTAGGGGCTGATTAACTATGGGAGAATCAGCATTTGGTCTGGAAATAACTGCTTAATATCTTCTCACTGGATTGTCTAGCAAATCTTCCTTACAAACCTAGTTAGTACACGTGCATGTGCATAAACAACGAGGTGTCCTTAGAGACGAACAGATTAGGTGCCACAGGACTGCCCGTTGTGTTTGCAGGTACAGACTAACGTGGCTTCCCCTCTGAGACTTTGCACATGCATGTGACATGTAAGATGCACATACTAGAGGTGTGATTGCATTGCTCACTACATTGCCAATTACCGGATATTAATGGCAGGATAGCATGCATATGCCTAAACTGGGAAGCAGAAGGTTAATAGATGAACAGCACCAGAAGATCCCATTTATCAGTTTCTATTTATCTCTCCTTGGGAGGTGGCAGGTTTACAGTAAATACCTTCTGTCCTCCTAATTTCCTAATGATGGGGATAATGACGGAGAATGGTGAAGTCATTAACTGGGACAGCCTCTGTGCATCACTCTGTCAACCACATCTCTCCAAGATCTGCAATGAAAAGTGATGGGCCCCAGCTGTTCACCAGATTCTGTTCCCCCTCCCCCGTTCCCCATGCTCAACCCCAAGTGCAGGCTTAGCAAATATTTCCCCCAAAAACAAATAAAAGGTGGCGGCGGTTGTTTGTGTGCGACCCGCTCTGTGTACTTGGCTCTTCTGTGCCCCTGGATGAGAAGGATGGGCAGTTTTCTAAACGGAAAATATTCTGGCATTCTGATATGGTGGGATATTGTTCTCCAAGGACCAAGGACTCTGCTAAAAACTGTGTGCTGTGTTGGATAAGCAATCAGTAATTGAAATGAGTGGAACGCATAAATAGGTTGTATTAGTAATGGTGAGATGTAAGATAACTGGTTGGGAGTCATCTTTTTGCTCTCACTGCCTGATAAAGAATAGTCACAGAGATACTTATCACTTTTGTATTATAAGGATCTACGAAATTCTTGGAGAATTATTTTACAAAGGTACACAGGGTGGTGAGTGACTTGCTCATGGTGACAAAGTAAGTTGGTGGCAGAATCCAGGTCATTGAGCTGATTGCCATATTTGGGGTCGGGAAGGAATTTTCCTTCAGGGTAGACTGGCAGAGGCCCTGGAGGTTTTTCGCCTTCCTCTGTAGCATGGTGCACGGATCACTTACTAGAGGATTCTCTGCATCTTGGGGTCCTTAAACCATTTGAGGACTTCAATATCTGAGATATAGGTGAGAGGATTATTCTAGGAGAGGGTGGGTGAGATTCTGTGGCCTGCATTGTGCAGGGGGTCAGACTAGATGATCATAATGGTCCCTTCTGACCTTAAAGTCTATGAGCCTATTTGGTTCATCCCAGCAATCACTAAAGCCCAATGCTTGTTACCTAAAAAACAAAACAAAACTTCCATCAGAAAAAGAAGAGAACTTGATTTCTGAAAAATAAGTTGTTTGCATTTTTTTTAAAGGTGACTATTTTAGTGAGTGAATTCTGAGTTCTGTTTTGCTGTTATTCACTATATCATGGTTTTTCATAAACACTGGGACAATTGTTAGGCATTTTCATAAATTCTGAAAATTCCACTACTGGCAGCACAAACGTTTGTTTATCTGAAAATTCATGCAGGAAATTTGTCATTTGTTAATTGCTGTTCTTTTGTTGGAAAATATTTCAATCATTCATTCAAGGAGCTGAAACAATACCATGTGGCCGAATAACCAGCCTTATGACATTAATGTCAGATAGCCAATATTTACAAACAACACAGAGTCTGAGTGGTGTTCATCCAAACCGTTCAGTGAATACTTTTGAATAACTAATAGGTTTGAAGAAAATCAAGATCAGTTATGGGATCAGATATCAAGAAAAACTGTAACTCTAAGGCCAAGTCTCTACTGGTGGAGAAAATAGATTCAGGATACTCAACTCCAGCTAAGCGAATTGCATAGCTGGAATAGAGGTACCTTGCACCAATTTTCTGGGGCAGCCCCACAGCAGGAGATCAATGGAAGAAATGCTCCTGTTGACTCCCTTTACTCCTTGTGACAGTGAGGAGTACTGGTGCCAAGGGGGTCACCCTCAATGTTTGATTTAGTGGGTCTTTCCTAGACTTGCTAAATCAATCCCTGGAAGATTGATTGTCAGAGTTAAGTAGTTAATCTCTGGAATAGGCTTCCGAGAGAAGTTGTAGAATGTCCATCATTGGACATTTCTAAGAACAGGTTGGACAAACACTGTCAAAGATGGTTTAGGTTTTCTTGGTCCTGCATCAGCCTAAGGGGCTGGATCAGTTAACCTCTCAAAATTCTTCAACCTTACATTTCTATGATCCTATGAGTTTATGGGGAGGAAAAGGGGCCTTGTGGACTCTGATTTTGGAGACGATGGTTCAATTCCTCTTTTGCCATAGACAACCTTTGTAATCTTGGATAATGTGATCTCTGTGCCTCATTTTCCCATCTACAAAGTGAAGATAACAATACTTCCTTATGTCAGAGATGTATTGTGAAAAGGTGCACAGATGGCATGGTGATCAGGACCATGGAAGTACCTAAGACTGTATGATTTGCTAACTGATATGTGGGGCTAACTTCAGAACTGATATTTTAAATACTGGATAGTGCAATCAGGTTAACTACTGAGCAAATCCTTCTGGAATCAGAGTTGAAGTAATTCATGTGAGTGCTTGTGACTCTCCTTATCTTTTTATATTTTTCATTGTTATGACTTCAATAGCCTTTTTCTTCTCTGTCTTTTGTTCATGTTGAATAATTGGAGGCAAAAGGAAGAGGAGCCCATCAGACAGCAAGAATTGGTCCAGCAATTAGGGTTTATGTACTTAAAGACCTGGTTTCAATTCCTTACTCTGCCACAGACTATCTGTGTAACCTTGGTCAAATCATTTATCTAGGTCCCTCAGTTCCCCATCTGCAAAAGTAAGATGGTTCTATCCTTCTTCACAGGAGTGGCTTGAGGTCAACTAAATTAAAGATGATGAAGGTAGAGGGGCCATATAAGTACCATAGATAGAAAAAGATTGATGAATGCGTCTAATACACTACTTAGCAGTGCAGGATTGTTTCCTGAAAGTAGGTTTGTTTTCCATTGCTTGCTTAATTTCATGACATTTACAGTAAACACCCTCCCCAATATACAAAGACTTGGCATAAGTACAGTAATACACAGTGTTGTGTGATTGTGAGTGGTATAGATTTGAGCTAAGGCAGCTATAGCGGGAACTGGCCCAAGGTCTAGCACCCATCTCTGATGACATCTTTTCATTCCCACCCTGCAAAGCTCTGCTATTTCTGCTCTAGTTGTCTCTTGAGAACAGTTTCTGACCTACTGTGAATCTAGTGAGGGCTGGAGAGTTGAGAATGAGATTCCTGTGTGCGTAAAGCAACTGCTTTCTCTGCATTGACTTAGTTGACCCCCTCAGGACCTACAACATTGTCATTTTTAAGGTGTCTCAGATCCTGGCACCTAGGGTATTGCAGATTTCTACAGACCGATTTCACCTCCCCTTTTGCAATATTCTTTCTAAGGAACATGTGCCCATAGTCACTTTTGAACTTGTAGTGCTTTATTTTTAGTTGTGAGGCCATCCTCTTTAGAAGTACCTGCAACTTTTTGGCTACGTTACTTTCCTCTAGGCAGACCATCCATTTCTCCTTCCGGATATAGACTTATTTTTTTAAACCTTTTTTACATGCTCAATGCAATGAGCTTCTTTTATCAGTGCTCTCCATGTTTCTCCCCATATGGTTTTTCCGCTCTGGCTCTTCAGAGGTTTTTAGCCTCTGAAATGACAAGTTTTGTCATTGCTACTTATCATGTCCTGTATATGGCCCATTAACACACCCATATATTCACTGCCTGACACATCCTATTTCATACACTCCTTCCTTCTCTTGTCCAAATAATTTATGAATCCCAACACACACATCTGCTATTTATTTAGGTTCTATTTTTACTATTAGCTCTATAATTTTTTATTCGAGTGGGTAGATGAAAAGCACAGACTTTCAAGACACTTTTTTTCTCCCTGATCTCCCTGCAACACACAGTTGGAATGACTTTTAAAATAGTTAAAATAACTCTCTCAGTTAGAGAACATGCATCTTGGTATCCATTGACTACAGTTTTATCAGCTGAGTCACCCATTTGAAATTCTCTCTGGATCACCCAGGCCTGGTCATGTTACAAAGTGGCACAGAACAGTGGGAAAACATTAGAAAACCAGACAAAGTGAATTGTCTGTGGTGAGAAGCTGAGCAAGAAACGTGGAGCAAACCTCCCACCATACGTAAAGTGAATGTGCCCAAGGCCCATACTTGCTATTTTTCTGCAAGAGGTGTCATCTTAGCTCCTGCTATTAGGGTCGACTCTGTTCTGCACTGCCTGAGAGGTGCCACTCAACCACACAGCCCTGGAGACGGGGCGGCACATGTGGCTTTATGCTTTCTTTTGGCCACCAGGATTCTGGGTGCTGGGTGCATGAAATGGCCCCTGTCATAAGTTAGAACAATTCCCAGGGCTGCGCTAATTTACGGAATCTTCCACTGGGCTGCTCTACAACCTAGAATTGTCATAGCAACAAGTTCTTCCTCTTCCCATTGTGCCACTGAAACAGCATAGAAAGTCGGAATGGCAGGGAGGCACTACCGGGGCTACTGTTTCTAATGTGAATGTATATTTTCTTTTTGAGCCTGTCAAAATCGGACAAGAAGCAGCAGCATCCTGGGATTGCTTTAACCCCAACAGTGACTTTGTGCCTTGCCACAATCTCACTCTTGGTATGTCTAGACTACATGCTTCTACCGACAGAGGCATGTAAATTAGACATGCCGACATAATCAATGAAGCGGGGATTTAAATATCCTCCGCTTCATTAGAATAAAAATGGCCGCATCGTTGTGCTGGCTCAGCTGTTTGTCGACACAAACCGGCAGTCAAGACTGGGATCGGTCAACAAGGAAAGCCTTTGCCGACGGATCCCTTATGCCTTGTGAAATGTTTGTGCCGACAAACAGCTGAGCTGGCACAACGCGGTGGCCATTTTTATTCTAATGAAGCAGGGGATATTTAAATCCCCGCTTCATTGACTATGTCGGTATCTCTGATTTACATCCCTCTGTCAGCAGAGGCATGTAGTCTAGACATACCCTCTCAGATTATTTTAACTCCACTCTGTGTTTTCCAGTGAGATGGTGCACGGTTCCTTTCTCTGCCCTACGAATGAAAATCCATTGGTGAATGAGCTATACTGTATGTAAAGTATCCTGCCTACATACTGGACTTGTTTTTAAAGTAACTAACACAAAATGCAGTGCTTTGCCCCTCTGATTGAGGGGCCTGCTAATGACATTAGGAGCCTTTCGCCTCTAGGTCCCAGGTTTGAATCTTGCCATATTAGTGGTTGCTGAAAGGGCATGACAATTGACAGCTGATAGCAATACCAGTGTAGTGAAGAGGTGTTTGTATTGCAACTCACATGTGCGTCGGTTGGCTTTTCTAGCAGAGAGGCAGAGCTCTGAGTCTGCATCGAAGTACCTAGCCCTATAGGGCATTCAGTCTAGTTTGTCTCTTAAGCACTACAGCAATCTAAGGCTATGACTAGACTGAAGGCTTCTTTTTGAAGAAGCTTTTCCAGAAGAGATCTTCTGGAAAATCTTCTTCCGAAAAAGAGCGTCCACACTGCAAAAGTGCATCGAAAAAGCGATCTGCGTTTTTGAAAGATAGCGTCCACACTGAATGGACGCCATCTCACATTAAGCTGTAATTACTATGGACGGAGTGGTCACCAGAGCACCTGTGCTTTTCCTCTTTCCTCTTCTTTCGAAAGAACTCCCTCTTCCCCGTCCACACATGCCTTTTTCCAAAAGAGCTCTTTTGGAAACAGGCTTCTTCCTTGTAGAATGAGGATTACTAATGTTGGAGAAACCCCTCTGTTCTTTTGATTTTCTTTTGAAAGAACACAATTGCAGCATGGATGTTCCTGAAGTTTTTTAGGAAAAACCGCTGTTTTTCTGAAAAAAAAAAAACTGTAGTGAGGACTTACCTTAAATGTTAAACAATGATTGTGATCGTAGTAACAAGTTGAATCCCCTGGATGTGACCTTACTTGGTTACCAACAGATTTCCTTTAGAAGATTAGAAGTGAAACCTGCAACATAGAGGTTCTGAATTCTAATCTGGTCAAAGACAAGAATGCCAAGATGTGCTTTTTTTTTAAAGACTCAAAGCCCACATTTAATCAGCTGTGGATGTTTCCAAATTCAAATAAAAGTGATCTAAATCCAAAATAGCGATGAGTAAAGTTTCCTGGGAAGGTCTTCTCTTAAACGAAATGGGCCTGGTTCTCACCTGGTACAGGCCTGTATGCAGGAATTTCTCTGTGTGTGTGGGTGCTTTGTTTTGCAAATGTGGACTGCAAGGGTTTGAATGCACCCCTGATAGTCCCCCAAGTAAGTGGGGAAATCAGCCCCAGCCTTCCCCTGGCTGCTCAGAGCATGGGGGAGGGAGGCTCGGGTAGCTACTCCTGCCTTCTCTTGGCTGGCAGGAACATGCTTACTTGGGGGATCATGAGGATGGTGCTTTCTCACCCTTCACACTCACCTTGCGTACCGGCCTGTGGTATCAGTCAGCTGTTGATTTTGGTGCTTCTTTATACCAGCTAAGAATCTGGCCGATGGTCTTAAAATATCTGGAAAAGATAGGCCCTAATTGAAGTCCGGCTTTCAAAGAAGAATATAAAGAATTTCCACCTCTGCATTTCCTATTGCATCTGCAGTTGCATGACTAATAAAAAGAATGTATGAGCTGTGGGAGCCTTGTATTACAAGGGTTCATTAACTTTCAAATGTTTCAATTGAGGAGTTTCAGAGCCCTCAGCTATAGACCAAGGTGTGGGCAGTTCAGCCAAAAGATTCCCTGGAGCTTGGGTACAGATGTGATTGCTGGTCAGAGTGCTGTAAGAAACATAATACAGTGCCCCAGAAAGTGTCATACTTGAATTGGAGAGGCTTAAACCAAATAGCTCAAAGAGACCAGACATAATTTTTGTTCGTCTGTACCAGACAGACAGAGGAGCCTTAGCTGATGCTAGAAAAGCTCCTTTTATGCCAAGAATTCAGCCAACAAGGTTGCAGTAACGCATTCAAGTCCCATCCTGATACCTGGGCATTATGAAGGTTGAATCCAGTACAGGAGCTGTAGTGGAAAGCAAGGGACCGTTGACATGAGACATGCAAACATGGGTTGCCATTCAGGAAAGCACTTAATTTTACGCATATGATCATTCGTGCTGCAGTCCCAGTAAAGTTAAATGTATGTATAAAATGAAGCATGTGTGTAACTGCTTTCCTGTACAGAGGCCAAGTGATGGGCGTCTGTCATGAGGATGCAATCTGGCTTTTGTTTGGGTATGTGTTGGGACCTGCTGCTTGGTCCAGGGAAACTTATCGACATGGAGTAAAAAACCGAGGCAATGAAAATAGTGTAAGAAAACACTAGATTTACTTTCACCATCTCCTATTTTGGGACATAAGCTGAGATCCAATGATATGGGGGCAGAGATCAAATAAATCTATATATCTATATCGATATATCACTATGGTCATGGAAACAACAAGTGCACCCCAGATTGCTGCTCTCCCATTAAGGGGCATAAGACCATAAGAACGGCCATACTGGGGTAGACCAAAGGTCCATCTAGCCCAGTAGCCTGTCCTACAACAGTGGCCAGCACCAGGTGCCCCAGAAGGGTGGACTGAAGACAATGATCATGTGATTCGTCTCCTGCCATCCTTCTCCAGCCTCTGACAAACAGGCCAGGGACACCATTTCTATCCCCTTGCTAATAGCCTTTTATGGACCTAACCTCCATGAAATTATCTAGCTTTTCTTTAAACTCTGTTAGGTTGCAAGTGTAGACATACCCTATTTCAGAATAGGGCTGCAAATGTAGGCGTTTGGAATTGCAAATCAAGCTCGGGATTTAAATATCCCACGCTTGATTTGCATCTTCCCAGCCGGGCGCAATTTTTTGAAATTTACAAGCCTGGAATAACTGCCTGCGTCTACACATGGCAGTGAAATGGGCGTTCGAAATAAAGCCCTATTTCGAACTACCTGTTATTCCTCCTGCAATGAAGTTTAACAGGTAGTTTGAAATAGGACTTTATTTTGAATGCCCATTTCACTGCTTTGTGTAGACGTGGGCAATTATTCCAGGCTTGTAAATTTCAAAAAATTGCGCCTGGCCGGGAAGATGCAAATCAAGGGCAGGATATTTAAATCCCGGGCTTGATTTGCAATTCCGAATGCCTACATTTGCAGCCCTACTCCAAAATAGGCTGCAAGTGTAGACATACCCTAATAGTCCTAGCCTTCACAGCCTCCTCTGGCAAGGAGTTCCACAGGTTCACTACGCGCTGTGTGAAGAAGAACTTTCTTTTATTCGTTTTAAACCTGCTACCCATTAACTTCATTTGGTGTCCTCTAGTTCTTCTGTTATGGGAACTAATACATAACTTTTCTTTATTCACCCTCAAATGCACCCCTCTGGAAAAAGCATAAATGGGACTTCCCTGCAGCTGCCTGATCTGTTGGTCGCATCCCAAGGAAGATTCTAAGAGAGAATGATGCAAGTTGCTTACTTGGGGTTTCTGCAAGGGTGGGTCAGCTATTGCCTCTGGCAGATGTTCCATAGAGGAAGCTACCACCTATGGCTGGAGGGGGGCACTGAATTATCACATCCCCTGGTTGGCCTAGTCACAATCCTTTTCAGGTCAGAGCTCCTCACTTGGTGCTAACTGGGTACAGGCCTTCTACCAGAATGGGCACCTTGTGCTGCCCCCAACCCTGAGAAGTGAACGTTTTACTATGCCCGCCCTTCCACTGGGTTCTCTCCCTTGGGCCAGGGTGAAATCTGCTGGTGTATGCAGAGGCAATAATTTGGAGGACCAGTATGCAGTAGAGAAGGAACAATCAGACCGCAGTTTCTCTAAACACAGAAGCAGGCACAGATTGTGTACAATAATTAGCAGGGTATTTTTTGTTGGTTTGTGTGGGGGGAAAAGTACCATTTAATAGAGAAACTCCTTAGCTGTTGCCCTTTGTTATTATCAGGTGCCCATTCACAGATTATATTTGGTTGCATGATAGGGGTAAATCATGACCAGTACTGAATGGCAGAAACTACATGTACCAGCTCCCACCTGCCCCCCTGTGCTGCTACCTCTGTATCTGAGGCAGCACCAGGGGCTGGAGGAGGTGGCTCCCCAGGGACAGTGCTCACAGGGAGCCCACAACTTCCAACGGAGGTTGTCTGGAATAGCCAGCTTCCATAGTATGATCGCCACATGTTTCTCCACTGGCAGGACAGCCCTCGTTGGCGTGTCCTTGCAGGGCAGGGACAACCTCAACACATAGTCCCATGAAAGTGGCTTTCCTCATCTGAAAGTTCTGCAGTCACTGCTTGACATCCCAGGCGTGCATGGCATTGTGATCCACCACTCGGTGCTCGTTCCCCAAGTCCAAAAGCAGCGTTCCCCTGTGGTCAGCACCTCCGTGAATGCCCCAAGTTGTACGAACACTGCTGGGACTCCTCATCTTCACTTTGCAGCTTCAGAGGTAACTCAAACAGCCATTTGTGACGTGCTCGTGAGACCGATCAACATTTCCTTCAACAGTTGGGGGTCTGTTCCCACAGATCGAGGAGGCACAGCACAAAAGTCGTTGAAAGATGGTGCCAAATGCGGACGGAAGCTCAGGGGTTGCTGGGATGTGAAACAATGCACCATGGGGCATTGGGACAGAACCCAAGATCCCCCCTGCTCCCCCTCAGCCTTCCCACAAGCCTCAGCAGCAGAAGAGGAAGAGATGTTCTGTGGCATAGCTGCCCGAAGCTCACTGCTTTGGAAGCCACTGCAAGTGCCGCAAGTGTCGTCATGCTACTGCACAGATGGCTGACAGCAGGAGCGTACTGGCAATCAAAATAGGCCCGGGAAATGGGTTGAGAACGGCCCTCCCCATGACGTCACCCCTGTGTGCCCCTCAAGCCCCGCCCCCCTGCATCATGTCCGGCATTCGGCACAGGTGGTGGGTCGGGCTCTGCGTGCCGCTCTGTGTGAGGGGCAATGGCATGCGGACACGACGGTCCACCAGACAATGGCCCACTGGGAAGTTCCTGGTATCCCGCCGGGCCAGTCCACCCTTGGCTGACAGCATGGACACCCGCTGGCGTTTTCGCTGTTGCGCTCTGTGTGTGGCGCTGGAGCTGCCAGCACTTTACATCTACCAGTGTAGACAGGGTTGGAGACTACCATGCTCTTCTGGGAGAGATGATCTAGTGGTTAGCCACCCTCATTACTTTAAAATGGTGCTTTATTTCTGGTTTGAATGTGTCTTGCTTTGAATGTGCTTGCCTCTTCAAGATACTTTACATCAACTAACTAATCAACAGTTGGTTGCAAAGATCTAGTGCAGTGGTTCTCAACCTATTTATCACTGTGGGCCACTTCTAATGCTACCTGTATGGCCCGAGGCTATGACATGGGCCTCAGCCCTATATTCCCAGTGGTCACTGCATCAGATGGGCGGATTGGAGGAACACAGCCACCAATAACCCCCATGCTGAGCTACAGCAATACACAGAATGGCTGAGAGTCTGCAGTGTTCTTTTCCTCTCATGCCTTTAACAACCTGTAGAACAAATCCAGTTGGACTGAGTTGGGCAGAGCCGCATCAACTGTTCCCAGTGGCTACCTTCTCAGCGTTGATGCCTCAAGCATGACGCAAATCAGGCAAAACAGAGGAGACAATATTAAACATCTGTCGACTTCTAAATAAGGAGAAATCACATTAGTCACTATGCAAGCAATCTGTATGATAATTTCATAATGGCCACCTCATGCCTTCCTCTCACAGAGCAAAAGAAATAGGTGAAATATACCCTTTATCCACATGTGCTCAATAGTACGATATTTAATGTCGATTATGTCTTTATTCAGTGGTAACTTTGTGGGAAAAACACAGCTCAAATTCTGTTCAATCAAGGAAATCAACTCAGGAGGCATGAAGAGGAAACCTTTGGCTACAAGTCTTTAAAAAGTATTGTCTTATAAATATTGTGGATCAAGTGAAAGCTGGAAGCATTGAAGAATTTGGTATAGCAGGCTATCACTTCTACCAATGACAGGTCTAGCATGTGGCTCGAAGAAGAGATTTGGCTCATACGATTACTGTCGCATTTATAAATGCCCTCTGAGTTTTAATAAATTAGTAATAGAATTTATTATTAATACAATTTACCATCTCCAGCCAAAAGTGATGCCCATAGTGCTAAGCGCTGTCCATACATGTAATGAGAGAGAGAGAGAGAGACTTCCTGCCCTCATGAAGAATTCATTCTCTAAATAGACATGCCAAACAGAGGCACAAGAAGGAGACACAGAGTTGGGAAGGGAACGTTGGTTTCCCCCATTCCAGTCTCTTGTCCTCTCTGCTTGGCCATGCTGCCTCTTCTACCTAGTCGTGGGCTAAATTTCTTTTCCAGCTTACAGATCATAATGTAAACAATACCACACAATGCAAGTCAGTGGGGTTGTACAAATGTACATTTTTCAGCCTAAACCTATAATTCAGCTCTCTGAAAAGAAGCAACAAGAATATGTAGGGGTTTTTCAGTGGGTGGGTGGATGGAGGGGTGTGTGGAAGACTGCCGCATTTATAATGCATTCATGTGCAGATGCACTCAGGCATGTGATACATCTCAATGTACACGTAAGACTCCAGTGATAGACATTTAAAAAGTAAGATCATCATTATTTTACAAAGTGCCATCTGGACATCCACCATACCATGCTGAGTGCTGCTTTTCAAGGGGTATGATAATTTCATAATGGCCACCTCCTGCCTTCCTCTCAGACATGTGTCTCATGGGGCACTAAAAGGAGGCTTAAAAGGAATTCTGGGAGCCCACCAACACCCATCCTTCGCTTTTTTGGAGAACATGAGCTGCAGTTCTCCGATAAAAGAAACTGTGTCCTATAGGCTCTTATTGACCTCACCACGTTTTTGTAGTTGGAGCTGTTTATACCAGGTCTTGAAAATCATAATAGTTAATTATATGGTAATGATCTCAGCTCAGCATTCAGCAAGCACTTTATTTTCTTTGGAATTTGCACGATGACAATGAGAGTGATGTTTTCATTATTCTCAGTGTATCCTTTCCTTGCTCCCATTAACAGCGATAACCCAAGCAGTTTGCCGCCATTATCATTTTTCTCCAGATAAACCATCTGTGACATAGAGACCTTGAAGCTGGGAGTTGTGGCCACAATGCTCAATAGACTGTGCATACAGCTTTTTCAGAGGTAACCGCTGTAAAAAATCAGCAACTCCGTGGCCGCGTTATGCCTGCCTGTTCTGAATTCTCTATCATTTAGCCCTCCCCCCCTGCATTATTCAGATAAAATGTAATGCATGTTCACATATTCAATCAGCCAAAATTGTTTTGCCTGACCATGCAGGCTGCATTTCAGACCCGGGGAGGACATTTCTGTCCCTTTCGCCATTCAGGCCTGTTGTATTTAATCAAAGAGCTGTAAGGAGACGTTCTCATTAGAGAGCTTATTTTCTTTTTCCTTCCTTCCTTCCTTCCTTCCTTCCTTCCTTCCTTCCTTCCTTCCTTCCTTCCGCTGGCAACTTTGCTAATAAATGGTTCAGGGAGATGCCTCATTTCCGTCAAGGCTTGTCCACTTGACCTGATCCTGGCCTCAGGCAAAATGAAAAGAAAACCCCAAACATTACATGAACAAGTGATGTCTCTATAAACATGCTTTGTAGAGATGAGCGTTAAACACCGGACTTCTCTCCAAAAGGCTGCAGCTTTGAGACGAAAGGCATTGTGTGTTACAGCAGCAAGGTTCTGGTATGCCTGATGACAGTAAAAATGGTTTCAAGCCTTTAGGTGAAAATGGGAGGCCGTATGGAATGAAACTACTTATTATTTGTATTACAGTAATGTTTAGAGACACCCTCCCTCCCTGAACAAGCTCAAGCCCCCACTGTGTTTATACAACACAATGAGAGAGGCAGTCCGAAAGCAAAAAGCCTACAATTCACACGGGCTATGCCTACACTACAAGGTTTTTGTGCAAAAACTGGCGGAGTGTCCACACTTCAAGCGTGTTTTTGCACAAAAAACCCCCAACAACCCAGTAAATCAACAGGACAAAGGACTTTTGCTGGTAGAACTATTCCTTTCCCCACGAGGAATAACTCCTTTTTGCGCTACAGCTCTTGCACAAAAAAGCAGGTGTGGATGCGCCGCAGGGGTTTCTTGTGCAAAAAGAGCCTATCAGAAAAAGCACAGGTGCTCTGATGACCATTCTATGAATGACCATTGGCTATCAGAACTTTCTTGTGCAAGAGTGTCCATGCAGTGTCTCTCTCGTGCAAAAGAGCATCGCTTTTACGATGCACTTTTGTAGTGTGGACATGCTCTTGCGCAAAAAGTTTTTGTGGAAGATCTGTTCCACAAAACCCCTGCAGTGTTGACAAAGCCATGGGGAAGAACAGCAAAGAGTGGAAGGGGTGGAAAGAGAGGTGAAGTGATCCATCCAAGGTCACACAAGAGATCAGTGGCAGAGGCATGGCGATGGGACCTAGTTATTCTGCCTCCTAGGCTGGGGATCACATAATTTTGGAATTTACAATTTAAATTAAATCACATTACATTTTTGTATGTTAAGACACTTATTTTAACACTTAGTTTCAAACAGCTAATGCCCAATATGTTGAAAAGCCTCTTCTTATAGAGAAATTCCTTATTCAATCTCTAGGTACTTGATGGGACAAAAATGGGTGGATGCTGAAAAGCGAAGAAGTTAGAACAGGCCCTCAAACTGGGCTACATTTGCAAAGGATAGCTCAGGAGCTGTTCTGGCAAAAGGTATGTCATGCCTACAGAATGTGTCCTTGCAAATCTGAAAATGCAAGCAGCAGCTGCTTATCTGTGCATACATTTGCTATTCAGGCAGAAATGCTCATTGCTGTACACAGCTGATTCATGGGCGCAGTCCTTACAGGTGCTGAATGCCCTCAACTTCCATTGACGTCAGTGGGAGTTACTGGTTCTCAGCACCTGTCCAGCTCAGGCTACTGAGCTATTGTGTTTTTATTGCACTAAGAATCCTGAAAAAAAAGGAAGGAAACTCCAGCCTGCTGAGTTAGCTATGTAGACCATATATAGCTGACATGGTCTCTGCTTTTAAGAAACGTTGACCCCTGGAGGATGCTAACTAGGTCCCTTTTAATGTCTTGGACCTCTGGAGAGCTCTTTTCAGGTGATGAGAATGCCCTTCATGTATCACATGCTGTCCATGAGGTTAGAGCAGCAACTGATATTAGTTAGAAAGGGATATTCTGAGAAAAGTCGTAAGAGCTGGAACTTTGGTGCTTGTTTAGAAGGAAAAAAAGGGAGTGTGCGTGTAAAAATAACGTAATACCTGGGAGTAATCAGATTGCAAAAGGACTGGGGAGCAATAACTCCTGAGTAAGAAAGGGGATGATTCATGGGTGACTCTTTTGACTCACACGAGTTGTCCTCTAACAGAAATTTCAGCCTGGCCCTGCGTGATTTGCAGGTTTGGGAGTGATCTCTATATATTTTTAATGGGGATAAATCTGTCAATTGTCTTACTGCTTAATCAAAAAAACATCCAGATCAAATATGCAGAGTATTGGAACGCTGAGGAAGTGGGAGCCTATTTAGAACATGGAATACTCCCTTTGTGCTCGGGTCTGCTGTCTTCCAAATGGCCATCGGCTTGAAATGATCAACTAGTATGCTTCCATAGGCATGGGCTTATGAACCGTTTAAATGGCCTTGCTTAATGGGCCTGAGCGTTTTAGTAATACCCTTTCTGAGCTCATTTGATACTCTAACAGGGCAGGCATCAAGTTTGTGCGGTCCTTTGTGTCAACAAATTATAATGTCTTAGGTAGAAGGTGACATTTCATTATGGCACTGTCATCTGAATATAAAGAATAGAGTGCTTCACCTTTATGGTCTCTTCGCAGGCTGTTCCTGATGTAAGATGATTAATCGCGCATAAAGCAGACTCTGATCCACAGAGAGGTATTTATCTGGTTCAGATGTCGAGTGTAGAGGCCATGGTGTCCAACCAGTTCTGAAGCAGTAGCCAACTAGCCACACTCAACTGGCCAGAGAGCCACATGTGGCTAGTGTGTTGGACACCACGGAATGATTTAAGGCGCCATGGTTCCAATGGAATGTACGTTCCACAAGCAAACTCATGTGTGGTTGTAGCGTCTAGGATGCTAGTTGGGGATCAGAACCCCGTTGGGCTAAACTCTATCCAAAGAAGTAGCGTGAAATTGGTCTCTGCACTAAACTGCCTGCAGTCTAGGATTTAGGCATCATGTTGCGGGATGAAGGAGAACACAAGGTACCAGTAAAGACTTAGGCTAACGTTTTCAAAGGCCCCTAAGAGATTAAGGGGCCACGGACCGGTTTTAAAAAAGCGATATAGGTATTTAGGAACCAAAGGCTAATGGTGAGATTTTTAAAAGTGCCTGAGGAGAATAGGCCCCTAATTCCCACTATAGACAATGGGATTTAGGCACGCACACCCCTCCCCAAGTGCCTAAATCCCAGTGCCCATGTCACTTCTGAATGTGAGACTTAGGCTATGTCTAGACTGCAGGCTTCTTTCGAAAGAGGCTCTTTCGAAAGCATCTTTCGAAAGAGCCTCTTTCGAAAGATCGCGTCTAGACTGCAGGCGGATCTTTCGAAAGAGCAATCCGCTTTTTCGAAAGAGAGCACCCAGCGAGTCTGGATGCTCTCTTTCGAGGAAGCCCTATTTACATTGAAGAACGCCTTCTTTCGAAAGAGGAACTTTCGAAAGAAGGCGTTCTTCCTCGTGAAACGAGGTTTACCGCCATCGAAAGAAAAGCCGCATTCTTTCGAAATAATTTCGAAAGAACGCGGCTTGAGTCTGGACGCAGGGGAAGTTTTTTCGGGAAAAGGCTACTTTTCCCGAAAAAACCCCTGAGTCTGGACACAGCCTTAGACTCATGTCACGTATGTGCTTTTGAACATTGTATCCCTAGGCCTTTATTCAGAAAAGATCTTCAAGCATGTACTTACCCGTGTGGCTGAATGAAGATGAACTTAAGCATGTGGCTAGGTGCTTGCTGAAAGGGGCCTTGTAATAGTCCCAGTGGTTTCAGAAGTCTCAAGGAGCCTCCAGCCTGCTGATGGCCCCTGTGATCCTGAAACTTACTGTTAGCGCTTGAAATATGCAGAGCCATCCAGGCACACAGGAATATGTCGATCCTGTCCAAAGAGCTTGGCCTAGTGTAAATATTTACTTCAGGCCAAGTCTTGCCTCTGTTTATATAGATGCAAACACTTTGACTTCTTGAGGCATCACTGAAGGCAGAATTTGGACTCATGTGTTGAGGGGAAGTGTGATTGAGCAGAAAGGGCACTAGGCTGGGACTCAGGAAACTTGTGCACTAGTCTTGGCTCTGCCACTGACCAGCAGTGTGACCTTGGGTGAGTCACTTCACTTTCTCATGCCTCTATTTCCTCTCCCACTTTTGTCTGTCCCATACACCTTAGGGAGTGGCTACCATGCAAAAACCAAACTCTGACAAACATGACAACAAACATGACAGCCCCGATCATGAAAAAGGCGATCGGGGCTTTTTTGCGGAAAACCGCACCTAGATTGCCCACGGATGCTTTTCCACAAAGTGCTTTTGCGGAAAAGCATCCTGCCAATCTAGACGCGCTTTTCCGAAAATGTTTTTAACGGAAAACTTTTCCGTTAAAAGCATTTCCGGAAAATCATGCCAGTGTAGACGTAGCCGGTATGTATTGGGAATGGGCAGCGTGGGAAGAGATGAGTCCATGGAGCGCTGAAGTGGGGACAAAATACATAATGTCTCCAGAACTGCTGTAGGTCTTTGAAGCAGTGGGAAAGGGAAATTTAGGTTCCCAATGAAACGCAAGGAGGAGGGAAACCTTTAGTAAACCCCTAGCAGAGCTGGGCTGAAATGGAGGGGTTAGGATGCACAGGGTGTTATCCCATAGAGCTCTCAGGCAGCAGGAAGCACTCACACATGAGCAATAATTGTGGCTCTAGCATTAGTAGAGTCTTCGTGATCTGGGGACCAGCTGCAGCTTTGGCAATGTGCTTTGAAGAGGCCCTGCCAGGATTCATAGCAGAGGGGAGAGACGAGGAAAGGAGACAGGCAAAAATGGAAGGGAATACACATTATTTGCCCCCGGGGACATGTTAAATGTAAGTTTCTTTGTTAACAGTTTCATAGGATATTAGAGTCTGACCTTGCGGCGACAGTCGGAAAGTACCTTCCTCTCTTCTCTTTCCTTGCTCTCTGCTTTTTATCTTCTCCGAGATTAATAAAGACACTCAACTCTGGAGAGCTCCTGTAGGAATTGGGTTCACAACGGCATTATTCTAGGATGAGAGATGGAGAAAGATGAGTCAAGAGGAAGGAGTATGTTTAGGGGATAGGCCCAGATCTGTGACCTTCATGGCTCAGGATATGGACTCTTCTTGTCTGGTTATGGAACTGCTGCGTGCAGCGTAACCCCCAAAGCAGCCTCACAATGCTAATAGAGTTTGTACTTTATTCTTTGCGTTGCAGTTGTCGCCCACAAAACCCTGGCTAAGAATGAAGATCTGTTGTGCTAGGTGCTGTACAAACACACAGTAAGAAACTGTCTCTGTTCTGGAAAGCTTATATCCTACAGAAGTAAGATGGACCAAGATATAGATGTTATAAATGGGGAACAGAGACACTGACTGAGAGATTAAGTGACCCACCTAATATCACTTGGGAAAGTAGGCAGCAGAGCTAGAAATTGGGCATCTTCTGATTCCCAGTTTGGTGCCTTCACAAGACCATCTTCCCTTCTGTACAAAAGCTGCTGTATCTCTCCTCTAATCCCTTGGTCCTGCGGGCTTTAAACCCCACATTCTCCTCCTCTTCCCTAGGGCATGGAAGGATACTACAGATTGGGTGTCCTATGTAAAATCTGAGACCTTGATCTGAAAGCTCACCAAATAAATAAAAGAACACACCACGTGCAGGTCCGCAACACAGTCTCTGACACAAGAAAAAGAGTATTTGTCTTTTCTTCCCTGGGGCAATCGAACCCAGGCCACTAAGGGTGTGTCTAGACTACACCCCTCTGTAGGCAGAGGGATGTAGATGAAGCTCTTCGAAAGTGCAAATGAATCAGGGATTTAAATATCCCACGCCTCATTTGCATAATCACATAATCGCACTATTTCAAAAAAGTGCTATTTTGAAATTGAAACTGCAAACTAGACACAGTTTTTCCGAAAATGGGGCACTTTTATGAAAGATCCTGCAAACCTCACAAAGGGTGTGTCTAGACTACAGGGTTTTTTCGAAAAAAGTGGTTTTTTTCGGAAAAACTTCCCCTGCGTCTAGACTGCCACTGTGTTCTTTCGAAATGAAATGGAAAGAACACAGCAGTTTTTTTGACCGTGGTAAACCTTATTTTATGAGGAAGAGCACCTTTTTTTTGAAAGTGCTCTTTCGAAAAAAGGCATTCTTAAATGTTAACAATACACCTATTGTACTTTTTCAAAAGATTCTTTAAAAAAATCCTCTTTCGAAAGAGGCTTGTAGTCTAGACGTAGCCATATGAGGTTTACAGAATCTTTTGAAAAAGTGACCCATTTTCGTAAGAACCGCGTATAGACTGCAGTTTCAATTTCGAAATAGCGCTTTTTATGCAAATGAAGCGCAGGATATTTAAATCCCGGCTTCATTTGCACTTTCGAAGTACTTCATTTACATCGCTCTGCTGACAGAGAGGTGTAGTCTAGATGTAGCCTAAATATAACTCTGGTACATGCAGCAAAGTCAGGACTCATGTTCTTACTGTTTTATGCCACGTCCCAAGCACCAAACAGGACTGGATCAACCAAGCCTAATTTACTTTCTTTTAAGTCTATTACGGGTGGGTTTTATTTTTCTCCAAAACAGAAGATATTATCTGGCAAGGCCTAGAATTCCTCTGCCATCAAGCACTTGAAGACAAGCTTTTTGCATTGATGCGTAATGATGCCTTTCTGCATTGGCTATCAGAGGGCATAGGTGAATAATTAAAGAGCCAGCCTTTGCATTCCACTGGAAGCTAATCAAGAGAATATTCATGTCAGGCCCAAGATGGGCATGGGTGGGTAATGGCCTGTTGGAAGCATGAATTTTATTTACACCTGTGTAACGATGAAACTTGTGCACTTTGCAGATAACCCTGAAAGCTCCCCTTTTGATTTGTGCATACGTACTCTCGGCGTTGCTTAATGTCCTTGAAACAAAGGCAGTTTCTCTTCTCCTGTGGGCATGTGGGATATGGCTGTTCCCACCACATATGGGCATGCATTGCATGCCAATTGTGTTGGTAAATCAGGTTAACATCTCCAAAACCAGTCGCAACTCTGAAAAGGACACTTAGAGCTACGTTGATCTATCTGACTCCAGGTTTTTCTGTAGCCTGCAAGATCATGAAGAGATTTTGACTGAAGTCTAGTGAGGAATGAAATGAATCACATTCTGCTTACATCAAATTCTCCCTTAAATTTCACCTATTGTATTTTTTCTTTGTCCTTCAACTCCTCTGTAGGGGTGTGGCAAGTTATGATTTCACATTCCACAGCATAAATGGCTGCATTTGACAGTGGTGACTGAAGCAAACAGGTATTTAGGCACCTAACTGCCAGTGAAATCAATAGCCGTTTGGCACCTAAGTGCTTTTAAAAATCTGTCCCTCAGCACCTATCAAACGTTTAGCGCAATTAACAAAAACCGCATTATGCCTTTGCAATGCGTTAACCGGTTCAGATTCTTTTTCAATCCTAAATTGATAGTATTGAATTTGCAAATGAATCCCAGTTCAGCTGTCTCCCTTTGTAATCGGGGTTTGACATTCTTTTGGAGAAGGATGCTACTTTTAAATCCCTTACAGAAAGCTAATGCATTCCATTACAAGTTTATGTGTGTTACCATTCCTGGTGTCTGATTTCTCTCCATTTATCATTTTGGCACAGAGACTGTCTGGTTTGGCCAATGTACATGGCAGAGGGGCCTTGCTGGCATTTGATGGCATAGATCACGTTAGTGTTTGTGCAGGTGGACGAGCCCCTGATGATGTGGCTTATCCGGTTAGGTCCTGTGACATTGTCGTTTATGTAGCTACATAGACAGAATTGGAAACGGGGTTAGCACATCTCGGAAAGACTTATCCAGGACCCCATCTCTGCAACAAACCAACATTTTAACTTTAATTACTATAATACAAAAACTTGCTTCCTAAGTCTTCCTGTCCTTTCTATTCCTCTCTACTCTTCTTTGGGTACGTCTAGACTGCAAGCTTCTTTCAAAAGAAGCTTTTTCGGAAGAGAGTCTTCTGAAAGAGAGTGTCGACACTTCAAAAGTACATTGAAAAAGCGATCTGCTTTTTCAAAAGAACATCCATAATTATTGAATGTTCTCTCCCATGTAAGCTGTGATTATTATGGACGGAGTAGCCACCAGAGCACTTATGTTTTTTCCTGGAGGCCTCTACTTTCGAAAAAACTCCCTTTTCTGCATCCACACATGCCTTTTTCTGAAAGAGCTGTTCCTCATAGAATGAGGTTTACCAATGTTGGAAAAACCCCTGCGTTCTTTCGATTTTCTTTCGAAAGAACGCAATAGCAGTGTAGATGTAAGTGAAGTTTTTTCAGAAAAATGGCTGTTTTTCAAAAAAAAAAACCCTGCAGTCTAGACACAACCTTTCACCCCCAGTTAAAGAGAGCCCTTAAAATGACAACATTCCTTTTCTTCCAGATACATGGACAAATAGAGTTGCCAGGTGTCTGGTTTTTGCCCGGACAGTTCGGCGTTCGGGTTCCCCCTCCAGAAAAAACTCCCAGAAAATACTGGACATGTGAATGTCCGATATTTCCTGGTCCCTCGGATGGAAGCCCAGCAGGCACAGCTTTCCCCTGTTTCATGTGGCGGGGGTAGGGGAGTGAGGAACATGAAAGGCACAACAACTTTGGTCTCCCTTTTATTTTATTTTATTTTATTTTATTTTATTTTATTTTTGCCATGTTCGGGATTTTTGTTGAAAGCATCTGGCAAGCCTATGCACAAATAGGTGTTCCTTTTACTTCTGACTATTTGATGACCTAGATTTAAGATAATCCTACACCAAAATCAGTCCCTTACTAACCTATAAAATCCTTTGTTATGCCTAAAATCTTTGGAAACATTTTTCACATAAACAGTGAAGTTAGTATTCCCTTTTTCTAAAAGCAATGAATTTTGTTACGAACACACTGAAGCACTCTGATTTAATACTGTCTTTTGTTTCAGTGGGCTGAAATATGTAGTGATCTGGAATAATTACTTTATGAAGGCTTAAGAGTACATTTAAACTATAAAATCAGTTTAGAAATACTGATGGAAAAATGTAAAATAGAGAGGCTACATCATGTACTCCATAGGAGTTAATGTTTTATTCAGCAGGACAACTGACTTTCCCTTCCCACAACATTTTTGCAATTAAATTTCTGACAAACTTCAGGGTTTATCAAAAAACTGAGATGGAATTTTTTTATTCCTAAATGTAGTGGTTTTACTTAGGTACCTCCTTTGCATTCTGGCACCTAAACATACCCCATTTTCTTTAGAAAGAAATTTTAAAAGAGCATGTGGGGTTTTTTTTTCAGCTGTCATTTGTTACCATTGGGTTCAAGGATTTGCCTGGAGCAGAGAGGAGGAGGGACAAGAAGGGGAAGATAGTGGGGAGAGGATAGAGTCTGGGAAGAGTCTGGACGGAGCAGGGGCGGAGTTTGGATGGGGCCACATGCTGGAGCACTTGTCTCCCCAAGCGGCATCTTCATCTGCTGTCCCTGGGGTCCTTTGTTTTTTTTCCAAAACAAAGAATTATGTCTGAGGATCCAGAGCCTTGTCGTGAAGCACTATGTGCATTTACATCAGTATCAGTATATTCAGAAGAATCTACTAATGAAATTAATTTCTCATCTTTGTGCATCTATATTCAAATTACAGTAAATGTAAAGGCGGGATCATCCAAGATCATATGGAAATGTTGCACAAGTGGGTAGAAGATAACACAAGTAATGAAACAAAATGAAAATGAATAAATAGCAGCTATAAAAGGAGTGAGATAATTGAATGGCTACATTGCAATTTCATTGTGGATTCATTTTTAATTACTTCAAAAGTGCTTGTATTACAGGAATAAACACCAAGTTTGTGTGCTTAAGAGGTGACTTTGAGTGTAAAACTGATACCCAAGGAATCATTGAGCAGATGGTTGTTTCCAGAACATAGAATCATAGAATACTAGGACTGGAAGGGACCTTGAGAGGTCATCGAGTCCAGTCCCCTGCCCTCATGGCAGGACCCAGTACTGTCTAGACCATCCCTGATAGACATTTATCTAACCTACTCTTAAATATCTCCAGAGATGGAGATTCTACAACCTCCCGGGGCAATTTATTCCAGTGTTTGACTACCCTGACGGTTAGGAACTTTTTCCTAATGTCCAACCTAAACCTCCCTTGCTGCAGTTTAAGCCCATTGCTTCTTGTTCTATCCTCAGAGTCCAAGATGAACAGGTTTTCTCCCTCTTCCTTATGACACCCTTTTAGATACCTGAAAACTGCTATCATGTCCCCCCTCAATCTTCTCTTTTCTAAACTAAACAAAACCAATTCTTTCAGCCTTCCTTCATAGGTCATGTTCTCTAGACTTTTAATCATTCTCGTTGCTCTTCTCTGGACCCTTTCCAATTTCTCCACATCCTTCTTGAAATGCGGTGCCCAGAACTGGACACAATACTCTAACTGAGGCCTAACTAGCGCAGAGTAGAGCAAAAGAATGACTTCTCGTGTCTTGCTCACAACACACCTGTTAATGCATCCCAGAATCATGTTTGCTTTTTTTTGCAACAGCATCACACTGCAGACTCATATTCAGCTTGTTGTCCACTATAACCCCTAGATCCCTGTCTGCTGTACTCCTTTCTAGACAGTCGCTTCCCATTCTGTATGTGTGAAATGGATTGTTCCTTCCTAAGTGGAGCACTTTGCATTTGTCTTTATTAAACTTCATCCTGTTTACCTCAGACCATTTCTCCAATTTGTTGAGATCATTTTGAATTATGACCTTATCCTCCAGATTAGTCGCAACCCCTCCCAGCTTGGTACCATCTGCAAACTTACTAAGCATATTTTCTATGCCAATATCTAAATTGTTGATGAAGATATTGAAGAGAGCCAGTCCCAAACCAGACCCCTGCAGAACCCCACTTGTTATGCCTTTCCAACAGGATTGTGAACCATTAATAACTACTCTCTGAGTACGGTTATCCAGCCAGTTATGCACCCACCTTATAGTAGCCCATCTAAGTTGTATTTGCCTAGTTTATTGATAAGAATATCATGTGAGACTGTATCAAACGCCTTACTAAAGTCTAGGTATACCACATCCACCGCTTCTCCCTTATCCACAAGATTCATTATCCTATTAAAGAAAGCTATCAGATTGGTTTGACATGATTTGTTCTTTACAAATCCATGCTGGCTGTTCCCTATCACCTTGCCACTTTCCAGGTGTTTACAGATGATTTCCTTAATTACCTGCTCCATTATCTTCCCTGGCACAGAAGTTAAACTAACTGGTCTGTAGTTTCCTGGGTTGTTCTTATTTCCCTTTTTATAGATGGGCACTATATTTGCCCTTTTCCAGTCCTCTGGAATCTCTCCTGTCTCCCATGATTTTCCAAAGATGATAGCTAGAGGCTCAGATACCTCCTCTATCAGCTTCTTGAGTATTCTAGGATGCATTTCATCAGGCTCTGGTGACTTGCAGGCATCTAACTTTTCTAGGTGATTTTTAACTTGTCCTTTTTTTATTTTATCTTCTAAACCTACCCCCTTCCCACTAGCATTCCCTATGTTAGGTGTTCCTTCAGACTTCTCAGTAAAGACCGAAACAAAGAAGTCATTGAGCATCTCTGCTATTTCCAAGTTTCCTGTTACTGTTTCTCCCTCCTCACTGACCAGTGGGCCTACCCTCTCCTTGGTCTTCCTCTTGCTTCTAATGTGTTTATAAAACATCTTCTTGTTTCCCTTTATTCCCGTAGTTGGTTTGAGCTCATTTTGTACCTTTGCCTTTCTAATCTTGCCCTGCATTCCTGTGTTGTTTGCCCATATTTTTCCTTTTTATTTTGTCCTAGTTTCTATTTTTTATAGGACTCCTTTTTTTATTTTTAGATCATGCAAGATCTTGTGGTTAAGCCAAAGCTGTCTTTTGCCATATTTTCTGTCTTTCCGACACAGCGGAATAGCTTGCTTTTGGGTCCTTATCAATGTCCCTTTGAAAAACTGCTAACTCTCCTTAGCTGTTTTACACCTCAGTCTTGAGCTTTTTAAACGTGTAGCTTTTTAAACTAGAAAAGGTTTTCTTGAGTTCAACCTGGTCATGGTTAACATATATTTTTACTAGAAATGACCCAGAAACAAAATTCCAGATCTGAACTTCTGCTTTCTGCCTATTCTGAACAGTCTTGAGCAGGAGTGGGCAATAATTTTAGATGGAGGGGGCACCTTCAGAAATTTTTGAAGTGGCACTGAGACACCACAGAAGGGCGGGAACTTGGGCGGAAGGGGTGGGGTCAGGCACTTCTGTGCTTCCCCACCCACAGGCCCTGATTGGCCAGAGAGTGAGGGGAGCACATGAAGTCTTTGCCCTCATCTCCTTCCTCTTCCCCCCTCCCCCCCGAACCAACTGCCAGCTGTTCTGAAGAGCTGGCGCTTCCCCCTAGGTGCCCGAGCTCCTGGCGGAGGGTGGAGACTTCGTGTGTTTTCCCTGCCCCCAGGTCAATCAGGGCCTGGGGCAGGGGGAATGCTGGAAGTCTCTTGCTCCCTGCCCCCATCCTGAACGGGGTGCATGGCGCTTAGAGTCATCCCTGGCGGTTGACCTTAAGCGCTGTGTGCCCCTGCCGGGGGAGGAGACTTTGCGCGCTCCCCTGTCCCTAGGCCCTGATTGGCCTGGGAACAGAGGAGCGGCAGGGCATCTACAGCCTGGATCAACCCACTTGGCAGGCTGGATCCAGCCCATGGAGGCCCTTTTGCTCACCCCAGTCTTGAGTCTGAACTTTCCAAAACTTCAGGGTACTTGGATCGGTGTTCAGCCTCAGTACATTCTGCTAGAGGAAGTATAAACTGACTTGGCCCATCCCTAGTTTTAATCGTAGTTCTTCAGAATGGTCAAGTGGGGTATTGGTCATAAATTACAACTACAGCGTAAACTCATTTGCTTTGTATGTTACATGGCTGATTTGTTTAGCATCTCCATTATGCTGCATCATGGTTAACCTGCTGTTGGGTGAAAGGGGAAGAGTGCATGTCTAAACGAGGGGTCCTCTATTTACCATTAACAACTATTGAACTTTGGAGATCAATGCTAACAAGAATAGTGCAACAACAATGGCTTAGTGTGTGGCACGCCAGTGGGAAATTCACCATGTCCACTGAGTTAATGTCACTTACAATTTACAGTGACATTTACTGTCAGCACCGTTCGGCATTTGACAAAGTGTTTTTAAGAGAGACTGGCTCCCAATTAGCTATATAGTCAAACACTGTGGACAATAGGATAAGTTTTTAAAAGGCACGATAGTCGGAAAGGTCAGGCTTTCAGTGAGCTATCTGCCACCATTTATAGTATTCATGAAGACTAATGAGCACTTCATGCAGCCTCATCATAAATGCTTTATGCAAAGAAAAATATTCAGACTGAATTTGCTCTGCAGTTACTGTCTGTGGGGATATAATAAGGTTTTTTTCATTTTATATTTGGTAGCTTAAAAACCCCAAACAACCCCTTCTAAATCAAACCAGTTTAGCATTCCGATTCGCAATGAAACTAGGAAGTAAGTGATTTAAAAGTAGATGTTCTGGAGGCAGAGGGATAGGAGGAGAAAAGTGGTGGGAAGTTAGTCTTGTGGGAAGTCAGTACCCTGAGACTTGAGATCTGGGTTCATTTCCTTGCTCTGCAGTAGCCATCCTGTGTGATTTTGGGTGAGTCATTTTATTTCTGGATTCCCCAGGTGTAAAAAGGGAATGTCAACACTTTCTTTTCTGCTGTTCAGGTCCCAGTTCTGCAAAGATACAAGCTTAATTTTCTGCTCCGTGAACAATCTCATTGGAAGCATTGAACAAAGGGACTGGACGCAAGTTATGCCTGCATGAATCAGGCGTGATGCTGTTTTTGTTAATTGAGCTAAAAGTTTGATAGGCACTGAGAGCCAGATTTTTAAAGGCACTTAGGTGGCTAACGGCTATTGATGTCACTGGAAGTTAGGTGCCTAAATACATGTAATAATTTGGCCCTAATACTTCCTGGGTATCAAAACACATCCACTGGGTAAATAATAATGTAATTGGAAAAACTTAAAAACCAACAGTCTAGTACAGTGGTCCCCAACGTTTTGGGGCTGCCGGGCGCCTGGGGGCGGGGCCGCTGACGCGCTGCGCGTATGGGGGCGGGGCCGCTCACAGGCCACGTGACTGGGGGTGGGGCCAAGCATGTGCCGCACGCCCAAGGTTAGCACCGGCATGTGCTGCGATCCCGGGCAGGGACTGCCCAGGTTCCGCGTGGCGCCCCCAGGGCCGGGGCCGGGGCTGGCGCGGCACCCCCGGGGGCGGGGCCAAGGCCGGTGCCAGGGCAGGCAAGGGCATGTGCGGGGGCCGGGGCCAGGGCCAGGGCAAGCGCTGCGCACCCGGGGGCGGGGGTCAGGGTCGGCACCGGCATGCGCGGCGCACCCGGGGCCGGGGCCAGGGCCGGCCATGCGCCCGGGGCTGGCACCTGCCGCACTCCCGGGGGCGGGGCCAGCCCAGATTGCTCCGCGGGTGCATGTAAAGGGCCCGGCGGGTGCCATGGCGCCCGCGGGCACCGGGTTGGGGACCACGGGTCTAGTAGCACCTTAAAGACTAACAAAACATGCACAGCCCACTTCTTCAGATGACCGGAGTGTTGGAAATCCAGATCCAGACCTAAGGGAAGGAGGGAGCAGGAGAGAAGGAAAAAAAAATGGAGGGAAGGAAGAAAGAAGAGACAGTGAGTAGATAAGCTTCAGAGGGATAGCCCAGTTAGTCTGTAACAAGAACGACTTAAAAAACAACAAATAGTCTAGTGGCACCAGATTCTACACAGCCATCTGATTATTGGATGGATCGCACATTATCAACCAACCAAACAATGAAGGTGCTAATGGTTCTTAATGTCTGTGTAGAATCTGGTTTTGACAGAGCTGGCCCAAGCTACGGGCTGACCGGGCTACCGCCGGGGGTCCCCCATTTTAGGGGGTGCTGCGCAGGGCTGCTGGACCGGGCGGGGGTGGGGCCACGCATGCGCCGGGCACCCAGGGGTGGGGCCGCGCACGCACCGGGAACCCGAGGCACACGCATGGCTCGGTCCGGCTTTGGGTGTTGGTCATCTTCCTTTCCAAGTGCAAACCAATGGTTCTTATCAGCCTCTTGTAACTATTTAGTCTTTAAGGTGCTACTAGACTATTTGTTGTTTTTTAAGTCTTTCCTGTTACGGACGCCTTCTCTACAGACCATACATTACACAATTAAAAAAATGTACACTGACAAGTAATTTTCCATCACAATCACTGCTCCTGAATTTTATAAGTCATTCCAGTAAACGTTTTATACATGCGAGAAGTATACAGGATCACATCAGAATTGGCTACAAGTAAGTTTGGGTAAGTCCTCTGAATTTCACAGAACATCTTTGACGGCAAAAGTAAAAGCCATCAAAAAATTAAAAATCCATCAATAATAGAAGGGGAGCTCTCTAATAATGACGCCATTTTTTTTCCTCCCCAGAAATTGACATTCCCAGGTGAAAAATTCTGCAGGCTTTATGGCATTTCTGATTAGGTTTGTTAAACACGCTTATAGCACTAGGTATGAAGCACTTCAGAGCCACTGGTTTTAATTGCAGCCTGACAATAATGACCTATAAAAAGCAAGTGGAAATCTAGTATTTTATTTCGCACCTTGCTGTGTCTGTTGAGTAGGTTTGCTCCACTTGCAGGACGGTTCGTTCCTACAAAGATGCAAAATACGCAGCCAGATAGGGCAACAGAAAATTTGAGGCACCAAATTGACTCAAATTCTGTGGTGCCCTAGGCAGCTGTGTGCTGTATCCCTGGCGGCCAGCCCTACCCCCGGACAGTGCTCCCATAGTTTGCGCCCAGCAGGGCTATCCCTAGGGGGATGCAGGGGCTTAGCTAGTGACCCCACTCCACCCCTCTTCTGCCCACTCCCCACCCCTTCCTTCAAACCCCCTCCTTTCAGCAATGCGACCTGCGTGATTTGTGAAGGCCTGGCAGCAGCAGGCGTCAGGTATCCCCCACACTCACCAGCAGCGGGAGGCAAAACAACCCCGTCCCCGCCCTCTCCACCCCACCTGCTTCTAGGGAGCTCCAGGAAGTAAAGTCAAGTCTTTGTCCAAACCTGTTCCAGAGATGATGCAAATGTTGCTTGTACTGCCACTTGTAATCTGCAAATAAATGATATTTTTTCTCTTGTTGCAATAAATGCTGCGGGATTGAATGGATTTATTTCAACAACAGAAGCTGACTATAATTTTAGGGATTTGGGGCAAAAATGTGTCAGGGATGGTACTTGGGCCTGCTGTGAAGGCAGGTGACTGGACTCAATGACCTTTCAAGGTCCCTTCCAGTTCTAGGAGATAGGCAATCTCCATTAATTTATTTAAATTTAATAGTATGGTAACTTATAATAGTATTCGACACCGGACATCAAGGACCAGCTCCAATGGGGCTGTGCTGATTTTACCCCAGATCTGGCCATTGGCAACACTTCAATGGGTTTTAAATACCCTATG